>NC_137913.1:21494635-21509635 GCF_963457725.1 Sprattus sprattus | reverse complement strand
AAAATGTGCACCTGTGAGGGTTGTGCCACTGAATTTGAAGCCTTGTTTAAAAGTCAGCTTGGGACTGAGAGAGACCTAGTCCCTCGCGTATACGCCACAAGCATATATAAAAACAAAAACTCAAACACGCACACTAAATAAATAAATGTACAATAAATAATAAATAAATAAGTAAACTATTTTTGCCCTGATTGGCCTACAGTCTCTGTAGATCTGGGAATTTATTTAGAACGGAGAACAACAAATATCACAATGACATAATTATCTGTATTATATATGCCAGATTTGACGGTAACATTGGAGGAGAGCTGGCCAGATTTTACAGACAGAGTGTTCCTTGTCCTCTCCTGAAGAGAAGGAGTTACTGTTGTTTTGTCACCGTGAGCCTAAACATTCATGAAGGTATTCAAACTGGAGTAACTGATGCAAACAGTAAAATTATACTCATTCATCTACATTCATCCCACTGTGGCCTAAAACCCATGAATAACCATGCTCCATGAATAATATACTTTATGCCATGCAACACTTTAACTAATTCTCACCCTGATTTATTCCCTTTATTGTCTCAAGATAACACAAATTAAACACTGAAATACACTTCCTTAAATACACTTCCATGTCCCTCCCCCAACATGTATTAGCGTGACTACCTTTAAGCATGGCCCTTAATTGATTAAATGCAGCAAGTTTTAAGCTGAATAAGCCTGGCTTGAGCTAATGAGATTTCATTCAACATGACAAGCATCCATGGTCCCAACAAGTCAGTCCAATGTTATGGATTGGGCCCAGCAGTTAATGCACAGCCTTGCTAATCCTTGCTCATTAGGGCACTTTTGTGAATTGGGCGCTCTCATCCCTCCCTCCCTCCCTCACTCCCTCACTCACTCACTCACTCACTCACTCACTCACTCACTCACTCACTCACTCACACACACACTCACACACTCACACACTCACACACTCACACACACACACACACACACACACACACACACACACACACACACACACACACACACACACACACACACACACACACACACAACACACACACACATTCCACTATGGTGTGCATACGCCCCTCATTAATTAATTTGACCAACTACAGTATGTGAGCGCAGGCAAGGCATTAAACACTCATTATTAGATTAGACAATAATTTCGTGGCTGATATGATCCATGGCCTTAATATGATTTCGTCCCATTACCTTGATGCATCCTAAAGTCCATAAAAAAAAAAAAGCCTAATTCCCTGGTGAACTGGTATCTGCAGGCGCAGGTGGCCCAACTCCTGCCCCCTTCCCCCGCCGCCTGCCTCATGTGCTCCACTGGGAGAGCAGGAGGCTGCACTCCTCTGGGGAGGCCTGAGGCGGGTCTCTCTTGTAAGTCCTCTGTCTCCGGCAGAAGTTAATGCTGCAGTCACACCTGAGTGGGGCTGAAGTGCCTGCAGAAAAGGCCCATTTACTCCTGACAGGTGAACATGAGAGAGCTCAATAACATGCTCTGCTGCAGACAGAGTTCTCAACCTCGCCTTGCAGCGCACTCCCATCCCTTGTAGGCCCCCCCTGCCTGTTTACATGTCTGCTGTATCTCTCAAGTGTGTTTGTGTATGCATGTTTGTGCTTGCGGGCGTGTGTGTTTGTGTATGTTTATGTGTGCTGGAGTTTGCATATCTCTGACTGTGCATGCACAGGCGAGGGAAAAAAAAGAAAAACATGAATAATTTGCTGTGTTTCATTTATTTATTTTGTAATTATCAACATTTGCCCACAGTCACAGCGCATCAAACACACTTAGGGGGTGTCATCAACGGTGCCGCTTCCACGACAGTGAGAAAACAGAGCGCTCTCCTCAGCCCAACATCCCCTGTTAGCACCCAGTGCCTGTCCTCAAACCTGCCACTGTTAGCACCCAGTGCCTGTCCTCAAACCTGCCCCTGTTAGCACCCAGTGCCTGTCCTCAAACCTGCCACTGTTAGCACCCAGTGCCTGTCCTCAAACCTGCCCCTGTTAGCACCCAGTGCCTGTCCTCAAACCTGCCACTGTTAGCACCCAGTGCCTGTCCTCAAACCTGCCACTGTTAGCACCCAGTGCCTGTCCTCAAACCTGCCACTGTTGCGCCCAGCAGATAAAGCTCTCATTGGAGAACCCAATGGGCCCTTTTCTTTTCTAATCACACAGGCTTTTGTTGCTGTCACTTTTTACTTTAAAACGGGAAGGGACCTGTGACTCGTTGGCACTTGCTTTTGTCAAATCCCCTGCATGCACTTTCATGGTCATTTCACTACCATAAAACTGAACCATAATCTCCAAACCAGCTTGATATGGGTCCAGATCTGTTAAAAAAGCTCTATTCTAAAGTTTATTTAGGATTTGACTGGCAGTTTCTTAAATGACTAGAGTGGCAAAACATAAATCTGTCTTTCTCTGGATGCCATAGCACGAAGACAATGGGCCATCACATCCAATTTATAAAGTTTGAATTGCATGCCAGCAATGATTGATTTCATGCTAGAATACATAACAATTATGGATGTCTTACTTATAACAGAATGAATAACATACAATACTGACGGGCCAAAAGTCGATGCAAAAGTGAGGTTTTAATAGACAGCTGCATAGTTGGTACAGCAGTCATCACAGACAAATTGTCATTCTGTTTTCTTCTCTTTCTCAAAAAAAGATGAGACGACATACTGTACATCTTCTGCGTTTTCGGGCCAGCTTGCTCAGGCGCTTACAAATGAGCAGCTAGAGTGGAGCAGAGGCCACCGAAGTGTGACAGCGTCTTTTCCATGAGCGCAAGTCGCTGTTGCTGTTCAAGCACTCACAAGACGTGTTTGTGCAAAGTTTGTCGCACATCAAGAGAGTCCCTGGTGGCGGCGAGTCCAAATGTCAGGCCGCAACAATGGGGGCTTGACGAGCAGATTGTCTGATGGCTGTCAACGAGAACGAATCGCTTGGAGTCATCGTAATGAAGACACACGGCCACATGGTACCGTACCAGATGTTCTGTTGCAATTTAAAACACACATACATATACACACACACGCACACACACACACACACATAAACATACGTACGCTAAAACATTTTTTTTTTTTTTTTTTTAAGCAGAGACACCTGGTGGAGCACACTTCAGATAAGACTCCTCGAGTAAAACTGACACTTACGACGGAAAATTACGTATCACTCTTTTACTGCCAGCTAGGGATAAGGAAGTGTGTGTGTGTGTGTGAGTGTGTGTGTGTGTATGTTTGTGTGTGGGTGTGTGTGTGTATGTTTGTGTGTGTGTGTGTGTGTGTGTGTGTGTGTGTGTGTGTGTGTGTGTGTGTGTGTGTGTGTGTGTGTGTGTGTGTGTGTGTGTGTGTGTGTGTGTGTGGGTGTGTGTGTGTGTGTGTGAGACTGCATTTATGTATGTTGTATGTGTGCAACTGTTGTGCAAATGTGTGCAGATGTGAGTGCATATGAGCAAATGTCAATCTTGTGTCTAGTGTGTGTCTCTGCATGTGTGTATCCACGTGAGTGGGCATGTGTGTGAGGTGGGGTGTGGCTCAATCCTCCCCATGCCATTATGTGTTTTCTCTCTCTCTCTCTCTCTCTATCTCTCTCTCTCTCTCTCTCCTGCGATTCAGCATGCAAAGTTTCCCCTCTTAATTGAAGCTGCTCAAATTGAGTCATTCATCACAGTGAATCTCCTGAGCTACGCGGGTGGAATGAACCTGTGTGAGCCATTAGACACCCAGGCTCCAGAGTATTCCTCCACCTCCACCTCCTCCTCCCTTCCCTCCACCTCCCCCCACCAACCCCCCTTTTCATCTCAGCCTTCCATTCATCTTCCTCAGCTCCAGCTCCATCTTTCCCCTCATCCCCACATCCATCCCGGACATCCCACTTTCACGTCTTATCACAGTAAAGCAAGGGGTACACCTCAGACATGGCTACACAACAATGGCAATAAACTAATACTAATTAACAACCAATGTGGCCAGTATGGAATCAAACTTCTCTTTTTTCTCAGTGTTTGAAACTGCTATTTAAAATATTTTACAAAATACAATTTATGGATGCTATGTTTTTAGATGATGTACTTATCTTTTTTTTATTTTCAGAGAGAGATTTGTCCTCTTTTGAATTCACCACCCTTCTCAACCCAATGAGCTACATTACAGCAGACCTAGAAAATGAGTCAAGCACCAAAAATAACAAAATATATAAATAAAATCTTGTCTCTCAGAGCAAATGGTTGATTAAAAATGTAAGGAAGAAACCAGGGCAAGCTGTGCAGCTGCATCCTTCTAGGGCATTGCTGAACACACAGCCTGAGCGAGCAGCACATAATGCGATGCATTTCACTAACGCTTCATCTTATTCTGAGCTCTGCACTTATAGTGCATTAAGAGGCTCACACTGGCCACATCTGCGATCGGCCTATCGAGGAATGACGTGCAGATTCAATGCACAGTGAAAATCGACTCTGGGGTTTGTAAAGGACTCTCCCTTCACATGCATGCACCCATGCCATGATGATAGACCTACGTGTTACTATAGTAACGGCGGTCATGTTTGATTTTTCAACCTTCTCAACCGTGACATGGTGGCTCGGAGTGGGACTGGGCTATCAAGCATGTTAGTCACGTGCCTCAGTGTGACGGTTCAAGTGGACACAAAAAGGATGGCTCCTAGGATGGAAAGGAAAAAATCAGGAAGGACAACAGGGTTTTGGCTTTTCTATGAAAGAGGTTATGAAATTGCAACCTTTTCAGGAAAAAAAGTATACAGAAAAGGATAAATCGGAGAGCTTTTGAAGTGGGCTTTTACTCTAAAAGGGGGAGGGTAGTGGGTACTCATCAAACAGGGGAATCCTATGGGTAGCAAGATTCCTGTGGGATGGGAGTCAATTTCACTATTCATCACGTGACTGGGACAGGACAGGAAACAGGTCACTTTTTATGTATAAATATTTTGATAAGAACAAACTCTCTTGTGTCCTGTCTGCTCTGGTGGCTGGTTGCTGGTTGGTTGCAGGCTGCCACCTGACCAGTGCATGACGTTTGTGGCAATGGATTCAGAGTCAGTTTGGGGGAAGATAGCGTTGCAACACAGAGTAAAGGACAATGATCCATAACAATGATCCACTGAGAGATCCTTCGGGCAAGTCTAAAGTTTTAAAGAAGTTCCTAAGAGTCGAGAGTGACAGTGTTAAAGGTCCATTCACTGTCTGTAAGACGTGTAAAGCACTTATCAAATACACCACAGACTCAGGGACGAG
The DNA here is from genome assembly GCF_963457725.1 of Sprattus sprattus. NCBI lineage: Eukaryota > Metazoa > Chordata > Actinopteri > Clupeiformes > Clupeidae > Sprattus > Sprattus sprattus. The sequence goes on along the minus strand of NC_137913.1, from coordinate 21,504,361 downwards.
TGGGTATCAGAGACGCACCTGTACGGCATGTGGCGGAATACAACCAGACGCAAGTTTCCAGAGATGATCAAGTCACCGTTCTGGCCAAATGGCGTGAATAACACACATAAAGTAAACACAAAGTTAGTCAAGAAAAGGATCGTAAGCACATCAGATAAAAATCAATGCAGGACCACCCCCCACCCCCCACCCCCCCCCAAAAACACAACATGGGAACGGGATAGGACTGGATTCATTCTTTCGTTATTGGGACAGGACAGTATTTTTGCGGGAATAAGTTGGGAGAGGAGAGAAGATTCATGTCACGCTCTTCTTTGCAATTTGAATTGAAACATGGTCAGGGAATGAGGGAGAAGAAAGGCTGGGTCTGGGGTGGGTCTCCCGAAAGCTTTCTTAATGCTACACCATTTATAAATTGTACCTCAATCTGTACCTTAACGTTCCCAGAACATCCTTCTCTAAGAGAAACTTCTGTATGGTTAGTCTGGACCACTATACTTTCACCGAATTTTTTAGCTTAAACAAAACCAAAAACATCTTAAAGCCTACATTTGTATTAGTGTCTGAATGTATGCACTGAGTGAGATATAAAACCAAAAAATGTGTTGTGTTACATTTTGCGCCTAATTAAATCAAATAAAAATACATTCCTATAAATGAATTACTTGTTACTTTGTAATACAAATCCATGTGTCTTTATTTCGGAACTTTATTTTGACTTGTACAGTATATTTGTTGATGTTCTTTCTAGTAATGATCACCTGCACATTCAATCTCCATCTGCTCTAATCTGAGTCATGGCCATTAAACTCATCTCCAACATGCACAAACCTACGCACATTACATGACAATTATCTATTCAAGAAACTTGGAATCACCCTCCTCACATAGTCTTATTAAGAGATAGTCTGGAAACTTTGGTAAGGTATACCTTTCAAGTCTTCGTAAAATACTACCCACCCCAGGTAATTATGTATGAAGAATCGTGTCTCTCTCTCTCTCCCTCAAACGAACGCACACATACACTCAACACTTCAAAAGGCACGTTGCCAGCCTTGCCACTCTCCAGGCTCCACCGGTCTTGCAAACCCATCCCTGCTGGTTCTAAATGCCCGCGTGGCATGCTTGTTTGACCCCCATGGGACCCAACGACGATCATATCACAACACCACATAAAGTCACTGGTCAGCGGCCACTCGCTCAAACGGGCCCCAACTGTGTGGGCTGTGTGAATGTGTTTGTAGCTTCAGCAGATGGAAGCACTGTTCTGGGCCAGTATGCAACAAAAACAAACTGTAAAAAAAACAAACAAGGGGGAGGGAGTAGTGGGGAGAAAAAAAAACAGCACAACGTGCTTGAGCCGACATATGTCTCTGCCACCAGCCCACAGGGCCAGATGAAATGCTTCATGTTAATAAAACACGTTGACAGACTAGCACGAGACATGGCATGGGGATTGAGTGAATGCGGGAGGTGGAAAATGAAAATTGCATGTGTGTGTGTTTATTTCTGTGCTAGGCAGGGAGCGAGAGAGAGTGTGTGTATGTGGCAGAGAGGAAGAGAGTGAGGGAGAGCAAAAGAGTCAGAGTGTGTGTCTGTTTAGGCTTCTGTGTGTGTGTTGCAGAGAGGAGAGGGAGGGAGGTAGAGAGAGAGAAACAGAGCGAGAGTTAGTGTGTGTGTGTGTGTGTGTGTGTGTGTGTGTGTGTGTGTTCGGGTGTCTTTGTGTGTGTGTGGCAGAGGAGAGGGGGAGAGAGCGAGAGAGAGAGAGAAACCAAGTAAGAGTCAGTGTGTGTGTATGTATGTGTGTGTGTTTGGGTTCCTGTGTGTGTGACAGAGAGGAGAGGGGGAGAGAGAGAGCAAGAGAGGGAGACAAGAGGGAGGTTGACAGGGGAGCGAGTTGAAAGAGGCCTGCATCATGGAATCTCACTGACAGATGGTGGAGCCCACAGAAGAATGAAAGCATAGACTAGGGACTGATGCTCGCCTCTACAATATGCTTCTAGTTGAAAGTGATGACAAAATGTGCTATAACACGGTCATAGCCTTGTTTATTCATAATTCATTGAACACATGTTGGAGCAACATGATCACAGAGTAAATTATGCTGGAGGAGAAAAAAAAAACACTAATTTAGTTTGCATACCTCATTGTGTCTCATTGCATGTCCCCTCCTAAACAGAGGCTCTTTGAATTGAAATTCAAGGTTCATAGTTTATTTCATTTTCCATCCGCGCAAGACCGGAGGAAATAATGTTGAATCAAAGGAGGTGCTCTTCAAAAACACAGGTTCACAAGGCACATTTCGGTTAAAAAGGGAAAAAAAATGAGTGCTTCCTAGAAAATACAAACAAACATAATGACTATAAAAAAAACATCAAGAGTGGATCTCTACACTGGAAAATACACCGCAAAATGACCAGAATTCATTCATTTCAGATCCTCGGAAAAAGAACACAAACAAGAAAAAGGAAGACAGGCATTTTGATCACAGCGTGCATTGTTGCAATCGTGAGTCATTGTCCTTGGTCGCCTCTGTGCCTTCAGTGTGTGATTGAATGCTCAGGACTTTCTCCCTCTCTATCTCTGTCTTTCCATCTCTCTCTTGTTGTCCTGGCATTTTTCAAGGCATCTGTGAGAAAGCCACATCCTCGAGTGGAGAATAAACTGTCGCTTGTTGAGCACCTCGGTGACACAGAGAATTCAGTCTGCTGATCTGCCACAAAAGAGTGTCCCTGAGCCGCAGTGTGAGAAAGGAATCAGTTTGTGTGTGTTTGTGTGTGAGTGTGTGTATGTGTGTGTGTGTGTGTGTGTGTGTGTGTGTGTGTGTGTGTGTGGGTGGTTGGGGGGGGTCGTTAGTGTGTGTTTGTGTGTCTTTGTGTGCCTAGTACCTAGAGTCTAGTCTAACCCTGTGTGCTTCATGTACCATAATGGTAGAAAAGTAGGAAGATTAGAAGAGAAACTGAAAAGAGAGAGAGAGAGCAGGTAAGTCAGTACTAGATACAACTCATTTTTCACAAGAATGGTGCAGATGTAAAGAGAGGGAGCGAGAGAGTGAAAGGTGAGGAGAAGGGGAGAGACAAAACATCGGTAATTGGCGAATACGGATGTCTTCTTCAACCAGATCCACAGATATGACAGGATGGAGAGTGAGAGTGAGAGAGAGAGAGAGAGAGACACTTCAATGTTTAAGAGCACTTCACTAAACCATGTGTGCTTTCATGGAAAGAGTGTGAGAGAGAAGAGGATGGCAAATAGGAAGTTCTTCCTTTGCCTCCAACCAAATCCAACAGGGGTCATTGGATATGGAGCAAAATGACCCTCCGGAGGAGCTGTAAACTCCGTTAACCTTTGCCGAAGGTGCCGCATTTCATCCCGCACACCACGTTTAGCACACACAGAGACTCGCGGTTGCCGACAGCTCATCTGATAACCTTCCAGCCCGGCACTACTCCGCCCCTGCCCACAGCCCACAGCTGTCAGCTTCGCCACTGTCTCACGTCTGTCACCATTCAAAGCATCATCGTCTCAGACTCCAAGATGACGCACAGTGAGTGTGGGTGTGGGTTTTTTTCCCTCTGCCTCTACATTTCGAGAATGTAGTTGTTGCTGCTGTCGTTGCTTCGCCACGGAACAGAAAGTCACAGATGGAGCAAGCAAGCACTCCAGGGCGAAATGAAAACTGAGTTTTTTTTTTTTATTTCTCTTGAGCAGAAGAAGAGCGACAGACAGACAGAGAGAGAGAGAGACAGAAAGAGTAGCAGGAGAGAGGAGGGGAACTGATCTAATTAGCTGCTCGCTGCTAAGTGTGAAGGAAAGAATCCAGCCAGCAGAGTAACACAGGGCTAAATGGGAAGACAGAGCAGGAATCCACACCCAGATGTGAAGGGAGGACCCTTGAAACGAAGCCTGGTTTGTCATGAAGCACGATTTACAAAAATAGAACATACAAGTCTACACAAGGCACAGGACTATGTATGTACCTCATTTGAAGTAGCTGTGACCCTACTGAACAATTGGGCCTATCACTTCTAAGTTCCGAGTATCCTGTGGCCGGATCGATGCGGCAGATTGCTTTGTCCTCAGCTTACGCACAGAACCTGGAGGGGGCCTGAAGTCACTGCTGTGAATACAGTACAGAGACACTGTTTACTTTGACACACATTGCTTTCCGATAATCGCTGACACGGATTGTAATTAACTCACGAATTCCCAACTGCAGTCGGTGGTCTTCTCCTTCCACAGGAGATAATAAACCTCTCCTTTCACACATCTCTTCTCTCCCATCTCTTTCTCCAACTCTCTCTTTCTCTCTCTCTCTCTTTTAGTTCAATTCAGAACTTGCTGCACTCACATAACAAAAATAAATTGGTACTGCCAAGATACCAAGTAGAAATTAATTGTCTAAATTACCTGTAGATTACTGATTAACACTTTGATTAACTTTAAAGACTACAGGTTTAACTAAAAATCTCTCTTCTCCCCCCCCCCCCTCTTTCTCCCTCTGTCTCCTACGCCTATAGATCAGAAGCTGTGATCACAAGAGCAGAGCACTCACGATTCTCCTCCCAGCTGAGCAGGTGGAGTCAGACTCTCTCAGTCGACAAACACTCCCCCCCATCACCACCACCCAGAGTCCCCCCTTGAGATCCTCGGAGCATTCCATCCGGTCTTCTATCCTGCCGTCACACAGCAGCCCCAACCGCCACCAACCGGCAGAGATCTACCACAGTTCTACCACAGCACTCCCAGCATCTCGCTCCTGGGCTATCCCTCTACGGCAGCTGTTACTTGGTCAGCCCCCGTGCCGAAAACTAGCGGGGCGAGAGACCCGATCTGTCGGTACAGGCTTTTCTGTCGGAGGGGAGCCTTGTTTTTACGGGGTTTGTTTTCGGAGCTCCCAGTGTGACGCTCGTACACAGTAAACACAGCAGACGCCCGTGCAGGAGGAGGATGGTTGCACCACGGTGCTTAAAACAGCCCACCTCGGATGGATCAACAGTCACCAGCACCACCAACATACCTACTCTAACCCCAGCATCCAGACACCATACAAGCTCTTAACTCAGTGTGATAGCCCTGCTTCTCAGCACCTCATTGGCCTGTGCTAGGTGAGCCATAGGCTAACAAAGGAATGCAACTTTGGAATGAGCTGTGTGAATGGGTGGGAACCAGAGATGCAGTGGGGAGAGGCAGCGCAGTAGCATTCTACATCTCACACGACTTATTGATCTGGCAGGTCGATCACAAGGCCTTCTCTTTCACACGAAGCCCCCTTTCAAACATGTTAATAATGGCAGGACAACAGAGACATAAAACACACAAAAAAACAGCTACACGGTGAAAAATACCTCCACATTAACCAAGTAGAATGCAGCTCCTCATGCCTGAGAAGTCACTGACTCTGTCTGGCACAAGATGAAAGTGGAAAGCATTTGAATCCCAAGTCAGTGGTTCTCCGTGCTGCAGCTATGTAAAAGCATCCCGACCACTGCTGCCAACTGCGACAGACGTGTCGGCAACACATATGTCTGCACCGCGGCTAATGCTGGTTAACAAAGCGCTGCACTAAGCTATTTAGCACCACTCACATTCCCGGCTGCACCACACAAACTGCGGTTATGTAAGGACTCCAAAAAATCTGAGGGTGGGAGTTCGGGTGACGTGGGAGGGGGGCAACAGAAGACAAGGGTATGGGGTGGAGGGGAAGGGAGGGGTGACGGAAACTGCTTATTTTTGGCTCCAATTCTGACTCAAGGACCCCTCAGCACCCATGGCGGCCAACACTGACGCCTCAGCATCGTGACAGGAGGGAGCACAGTGTTTGCGCTGCCGAAAAATGTTCACACCCTGAAGTTAAGTTTCTTTGACAGACGATTGCAGCGCGGTCGTGCCGATGCCTCGGCACAAAGGCGCATGGCACAGCGCTTGATGAATATTTACCAGTGCTCTACCCCCACCCCCAACTCTATCTGTGCCGGAGAAGCGGTGCTCCTCATGGAGGCATGCTACCTCCATAATTCAAATATGCACGCAGAGCGTTCGCAAATGCCCGGAGTGGAAATTAAGTAAACAACGCTACATCTTACTAATTCATCAACACAGTCCCCGAGTCCAAATATGGTGGCGAGAGCGGCAAACAGAGTTAAAATAAAAAACGTTGACAGACACGAGCGAGATGGAGGATGTGGAAGACGTGACTCATTCATTCATTACTCTGCCGCGTTCTGTGTGTCTGGCCACGGCAGAGAGGTGCCTGAGTGCAATGCACAACTGTGAACTCCCAGTTAGTGGAAAGACAGGGATTTTTTTCTCTTTCAAGTCCTGAAACAGCTGCTGCTCCTCAAGAACATGCTGGTCTCAAGTCATCTTCCTTCTTTCCTTTCTCGTTCTCTCTCTCCAGTCCTTTACTATTGCTCTCTCCATTTATTTGCTGAAAGCTCACTCGATTCCCACTGTTGTGGCTTTGTGAGGGCCCAGACAGATGCTAGGTTTACCGCCTTAATTCTACTCCCTGTCAGCATTCCAACCTCTCTGATACTTCAACACTGATTCCAATTTAAAAGAGACTGTGATCCAATTTAGAGGGGGAACTGGCAAGTTCCCAGCGCAAGCGCCGTTGAGAGGGACTTGTAGTGCGAGAGTCTGCTGCACATGTTGCTGGAGGGATACGCATACCCACACAAACTTGCATGGTGATATTTAATCAAGTACCAATTAGGTAGAAAGGAGTGGTGTACGGCGTGATTACTTAAGCACTACCACAAGGAGCGTGTATGAGACTCTCCTTCTTTCAATCTGGTGTTCGTCCCTATGCACCCCACACCTACCCCCAACCACACACACACAAACACACACACAGTCACCATCCTTCCCCTAGGATTCTGACTAACACAATGAGTAGCAGCAAAGGCAACAGAGAAGCCAAAAAATTGAAAAATGACACTTGTGTTGCAGTAGTAATGTTGCAACAGAGGGCACCTTTAAAACACAATGCAGCAGGGAGGCCCAGAGAAAATAACAGAGGAAAACACGAAATGCTGCTGAAAATCAATGCCACTCTTATATAAAGGCTAAGTGGGCATAGCTGGGCAAAAATAACTTTGAAAAAAAAGAAAGAGTGAATTGTCTCTAAACGCACACACATAGTGGCACACGCAGGGCTGCTTGTTCATGCAGGACGTCATGTTCAATGCTGTATCTCTTTGACCAACAGCACAAGTGCCATTATTGATGGGAATCCCTCGGGACCATCTTAATTATTCATTGGCGCGGTGATCAATAAACAATTTCCCCAGTTGGTCACTAAAGAACGATATTATTTAAACTAAATGTCAGGTATTGATCAGGACTATCATGCCAAAACAGGGCCTGTATGATACTGACAACTTATAGACACACAACAAAGACATTAGTGATTGGTGAATCAAAGTAGTATCTCAGCTGAACTGCTCCCACAATTACGAAGCATAGTCGACGATAGAACATTCAGGGAAAAAACAGCCAGTCTTCTACTGTCAATACCAGGGAATGTTGTATTTTCCTGATCTGCCTCATAAGCTAATGGAAATATATGACCTGTCATTTGAGTTTTGGCATCATTTTAGAAGGGACTTGCATCACTGCTTCAATTACCCAGCAGACCTGGTTCTTGCACCCTGCTGATGAAACACTTAGCTGACAGTGATTTACATACAATCCCAGCAGCTTGCTCTACCGAATATCTCAGACTTGGGGGCGGAAAAAAAAGAGAGAAAAAAAACATAGCATGCTCTTTTTCAGTGCCAGAGTCAAACTCCCCCCTGACACCATTAGTACGAACATGACTAACACCTCAACCCACCACCATCTCCCAACATCAAGCCTTCTGTTGTGCCTCAATCCCCTCTGCCTAGGCTAGGACACGCCATAGAGAGGAGGGCACACACACACACACACTCACACACACACACACACACACACACACACACACACACAATGCCCAGTCCCACTTCACCAGCTAAATCGGCCCTGTAGGAGTACCAGAGGGGATGACCTTTAAAATGCTTATTATGGCTCCTGTACCGTGGGGATTGACATTCAGTACGCACCCCACACACACACACACTTATTTACCTCCTCCGTCCCTCCCCTTTACACGCTTCTCGTTCTCTTATTTATGTGTGTGCGTGGCATTTAGCATAAGTACGTTGCCTGGAAGATGCAGATGCCGGCAGTAAATAACGGTGTTAAAGTGTAAAGTAAACAGAACTGGCATACAGGTACTGAAAGGGAAATAACAGGAGAGGGAGTGTTGAGTAGTATGAGAAGAAGAGTCTTGAAGGGAAGACTGAGAAGAGAGAGAGAGAAGAAGAGAAAGAGAGGCCATAGTTGCCATGGAAACACTAATTCAATTCTAAGGCCGGCCATGGGGGGAAAAAAGGAAAAAAAAGTCCTTAACAGAGTTGACTTTTCTTCTCCCTTTAAAACAACAGCTTGCATGAATAGACAATGTTGTGCTTGCAACATCCTCCTTCTATCCACGCTGTAGTAGACTTTTTCATCTTCTTCCCCCCACCCCCAACTTCTCAAGGTGTCCCAGGTTTTCAGGGTTCAAAGGATATGCTCCTAAAAAGGAAAATTGTCTTCAACAATGGAGGCTGCTTCAGAAAAAATGTCTCTTTATTAGTCTCTCATATTTACTAATTGGTCATGTTACATCTCTCTGTTTGTTCAGTAGAGGAGCTGTGATATCACAAATTAATTACACACACAATTTCTGTTATTATCATGAGAGTAGTGCTTGCCTGAGTTTGGGGTCAGCAGGGGGCACACTGCTGCCTTGTGTCTTTCTGTGTGAGCTTATGTGTAATCTACTCCATACTGCATGCATGCGTGTGTGTGTGTGTGTGTGTGTGAGTGAGAGTGTGAATAGATCCGAGGGCATCCATCCAGGGCAGAAGGGCGAGCATTACATTATGTGATGCTCAGTGACGCATAGCTTGTGCCTGCACCATAACACCACGGGACACATGCAGGGATGTGCCAAAGAACACAGGTATGGAACACATACTGCCCCCCCCCCCCCCCCCCCCCGTGTCTTTTCCCCCCTCTTACACAGCTCCTCTCTCTCTGTCTCACTCTCGCTCTCTGCAGTCCCTGCCTGCAAAATCCCATGAGGGGGAGTGGGGTGGCAGTCTCTCCAGCCCTTTCATTCGGAACAAAAAACATCTGTTCTCGAAGGCAGAAACCATCGGAACGGAGGGAAAATGACAAATAATAGAGACCAGAGTGGCAGAGTGGAGTGGAGAGGAGAAGAGAGGAGAGGAGAGGAGAGGAAGACTGCAGCAGCACAAGCTGAGGATAGGGAGGGAACTGCGGCGAGGGAGACACAGCAGAAGAAGAGAGAGAGGGAGGGAGAGAGGAAGAAAAATGAGTGGGGGGAGAGGAGGAGGAGGAGCAGCGTGAGCGGGGAGCAACAAACAGAAATAGAGAGCAGATGGGAGGAAGGCAGAGAGAGAGAAAAGAGTCATGAGTGGGAGAGAGAGAGAGAGAGAGAGAGAGAGAGAAAGGGATGTAGAGACAGAGAGGGAGAGAAAGAGAATCACTAGTGGTAGAGAGAGAGAGTGCGCGAGAGAGAGAAAGGGATATAGAGACAGAGAGGAAGAGAATCACGAGTGGGTGAGAGAGAAAGAGAGAAAAAGACAGAGAGACAGAGAATGGGATGTACAGAAAGAGAGGGAGAGAGAG
>NC_137913.1:21377135-21489635 GCF_963457725.1 Sprattus sprattus | reverse complement strand
GCGCACCAGTGTCAGTCACTGTCACAGAGAGGGGAACAGGTGTAGTAATTATGAAATGAGGCAAGGCTAATAACCTGCCCTTTCTGTCAGTAACACCGGCAGAAAATTAGACAGAACAAAAGAACATGAAAAGAAAAGAACTCCCCCCCCGCCCCCATCTTCTTCTCTGTATGTATGCTGAAACAAACAATGAATTCCTATTTCCTGTCAGTCACGTAAAGCCACCTCACCTCTCTGGCAAACTTTCGAGCAGCCAATTTACATGGTGTCTTTACACCACCCTCCCAACTGTCACTCATGGCCCTTGGTTACACTTTCTCACCCCCCTTTTTTACCCCTGTAGGAACGCCACGTCCCAAAACCATTTATCTTCCCCTTATTATTATTTTTATCATTCAACAAAATCAAATGGAGGGTTTTAGTGTGTAACAATTGACTGGGCAGGCAGTTCTTTATAAGATGGAGGGAGGGAGGCTTAAATGGCTTTTTTATAAGGGGAGGGTGAGGGATGATGGACGGAGCCTTCTAGAATCTGATTCCTTGAACCGTTAAATAGCTGAGTTTGAGTCAGGGCCCGTGGAGGGAGAGATAAGGAGGCAGGGGATAGGGGAAGATGCCCAGATACAGATGCAGGAGAAATGCTAAAGAGAAGCAGAATACCAGGTGTGGCACTTCACAGCCACACACCTTGTCTGTAAGAGTATTAACTTTCCTATCACAACCATTTATCCTGTCATGTAATCTGTCTCTTTAAACAATCCATACAGCTTAGGTTATTTTAATGCTATTAAAGGACTACCAACACGTTGCTTAGCCACATGATTCTAGAAATAGTTATATCTCCACAGGACATAATTCATTTCTCATGATACCATCAAAGATATTGCCGCAATGGCAAGCCTTATCTAAATTACTAAATGCATGTCTTTTCAGAATGCGGATGGCGTAAAACTACAAATATACAATAATCAAAACTATCTTAAAAACTCAGTCTCAATCATGTTTGTCAGGGACGTTTTTGAATGAGATTTTTGTGGGCAGGATTCCTATTCTGACACATTTATGCTGTATGTCATTAAAATAAACACCACTGATCCACCACACAGATTCAGAGATGCTGTGCAATTGCTACCATGGGAGACTGCTGAAATCTCTGCGATCAAGCAGCACAATCTAAACCTTATCTTCGATGAACCATGACTGGAATCTATGATTAGCCTCAAAGTTACATTCTTAACCTTTTTTCTCCTGTGCCTGTCATGGGAATCGGTCCGATCGAACACAGATCGCAATCTCTTACTTTATTTTTATAATAACGGACAGTTGTTTGTGTGTGTGTGTATGTGTGAGAGTGTGTGTCGGGAGGGGGAGGTAGGCGTCATTGGATTGTCCCTGCTGCTCTGACCTGGAGGAATCCCACACAACTCACTGCTACACACCTGATGCATATGGTGCCTCTTTGTGGAGCCATGTATTGTGAGCTCTCTTATCTCTTTTTCTCTCACTTTTTCTTCTCTCTCCCCATCTCTATCTTCCCCTCACTCCATGTGCTTCTTTGTCATAGCAATTAGATGTGTGCACAGAAGAGCTGCAACCCTGCAAAGCCCAACCCTGTCACTTTTGACCTGCTCTGCTTTGTTGTCAGTGCCAGTGCTGCATGTGTCCTGTAGCCTACGTGCTCACCTAACTACTGGTGCCGTGACCTGCGCTGCACTGCTCTCCGCAGTGCTTCACGGGCACAGCTGTTGTTGGATGCCGCCTCCCCTCATAGTAAAAGCTTGGTGACGCTCTCCAACAGTCCCCGTAATGGACTTTCCAGATATAAATCTCGCCCTTTCCAGTCACATCGCTCAGAGCGGGTGACAGGGCCGCTCGAATCCCCCTGACACATACCTCAGCCAGTCGAGTTGGGACGAAGTCAGTGCTGGGGATTTATTCTCATATTTCGCTCAATCAATCAGTAAGTGGGTGTCATTTCTCTGGTCCGATGGACTTCGCCGGCCCCCTTTTGGGAGCTCGATGGAAATTAAAAGGAATGAAATGTGGTGTTTATTATGATCTCAGACAAAGGCTTTTATGGCTCTGCATTTTGGACTGTTTTCCCATCTGAGAGGCACAGCAGAAGGGCATTTATCCGTCATCCCTCTCTCCTGAATACATCTAGAGAGAAGTAAGGGTTTTTCTCCCCTCTTTTTCCACAAAAACTATTTTTCATCACGGAAAACCTGTGGTATCTGTAGAATATGATTAGCAGGAGGGCCGCAGGGAGTCAGGGCTCCTTCTTAAGTTCTTAATTGAATAGTTGGCGAATTACGATCACACACTTGAAGGTAATTACAAAGAGCCATGTCTCTGGTGAGAACATGTTTCCATAGATTACCTTCATGATATACTTCAAGGCAATTACCTTGTGGTTGTACAACGTAAATTGCTTATGTGAAGCACAAATTAAGGGACAGACTTTATGAGGTGAGTTTAAAAGGTGGGCTTCAATTTGATCTTCTTTTTTCTAACTTTAAACAACTCCATTAAAATGTTAATGTTAAACGGCAATTTGAAGAGATAATAAAGAATGGAACTTAGGCCCGTTGTGACTATTGACAATTATGAAGAATATTGTGTATGTTTGAGTTGGTCACCACACGACAAGGATGCTAAAAGCTTGCTATGACTAGGCTATTAGATATTTATATTATATTTAGATACTAGGTTGTTAAATATTTGCAGGTATTACATACCAAGCCTCACCAACTGATACCCACACTTAGCCTTAGACACACCAGGGGTTTTGGAGCCATTAGACTTGATTCTAAGCCTTTTTTCTACAGACACAACAAGATGGTTGGAGCCAGGCATATTAGAATTTAGACAGCCATGGTCAACTAAACCCCATTGCCTGTTATTCACACCTCCCTTACAAACCCCTACATTATTCTTTACCTATTGTCCACACTCTCTTCCCCCATGGAAAGAGTGACACATTTACATCACCAGATCTCCCCAAAGGCTTCCTGCCGAGACGAACACATGTGGGTAATCCTTCAAACCATTGTTTAGTATGCTAATTCTGTAGCCCATAAGAGATATGTTCTCACTCAGAAGGATGGGAGAGAAGATTTCCACAAAAGACAGTGGAAGACAGCCACGAAGAGTACTTTAATGACTTGTATCCGTAAGAGGCTAAACTTTGTTGGTATAAACCTACTCTTTTGCTAAGCTGCTTTACCGAGTCCTCTTACTCACTATCAGCTTACTTGAACCCAGGAAACAACTTTGGCATTACATTAAAGATTCACCAGGAACAGACTCATTAACTGTGTAGGTAATAACGTATAGTGAGTCGATCATTATTCAAAAATAACCCCTTGGCTGTGTGTTACCCTGTTTCAAACAGCCACCTAGATGGCTTTTATTTTTGTATGAGTGCCTTCATTCTAATGTACAGATCAGCTGCCTGTTATTCTGGATTGACACACCTCTGAATGCCTGGATCAGAATGACATATTCAAAAGAGCTGTCTAAGATGTGACCGTTAATGCGGTAATGTTGAGGGCTACATATCCATGATGCAATACTGCGTTGTTTGTGAGTCTAATATTTTAATATACTGGGTCTCCTTTAATTGACATGAACACAGGTGGATTTAATTGTCATGTTGCATTAGTCTGTCATTAAGCTAAACTATGATATAAGCATTAGAAAAAGACTGGCATGAAAGACTACAATCACAAGTTACAATTAAGTACTGTTGTCATAGTTACCATTATCCAGAATATTTATTTAGAATGGTGATTAACCTTTCAGTAAGATCTATTTTTATAGTGTCCTAATTTGCTAAAATAATAAACATCTGACAGATAATCAGAAAACGAAAATGGTATAATACGTTCCCTGCATTCAAATGACTGACAAAAGGTTTTTAAATATTTGAGCTCAACAGCCAATCAAATTACACCCCTTCATTCTCGGTCCGAGCCACTTCATTAGTTTCCCATTTACAGACCCAGGACTGTGCAGGAACACTGGATGGGCGGCAAGAGGAACGTAGGAGGAATTCCGCTGAATACAAAGAAAAGTGTAATAGATTTGAATCAAGAACTACACCTGAAAGGGTCAGTCACCTTTGAATTAACGATGTATCAAAAGATTTATTCAGAGGTGGCTGACCCTTAATAACATACTGCATTTGTAGGGGAAGAAAAATTCAAACCATGTCTGAATGCAAAGCAGTAGTCGGTACAAATGGATTTTTACCCCACCTTTGTCTCTAGGACCACTGAACCATTTAACAGTGCCACCAGGATAATGTGTGCAGCAAGCTCACCACAGGCAGGCTTATTAAGCAACCGATGAACAGCGGACCGCATATGATCTTAATCCATCTGTGATGCAAGTCTGAGAGATAAAATATTTGAAAATTCAAAAAGGATATGGTAATGTAAGTAGGCCTATGTAATAGGGATGTCACGAAAACCGATACTTACGGTACCTTTCGGTACTAAAATAACAAAACACCGACGATACCCATTTTTTTGAAGTACCGTAGGTACCGTGAGCGCCGGTACCAGCTGTTAGAATCGGTGCTGCGCTTCTTCTGGAACTGAGGGGGCATTATACGCTTCGGTGTTTCAGTCGAAGTTTTGACATGTTTTTCACACGCAGATCTGCCATTTACTATTGTAAACGATGAAACTAGTGGAGGTGGCCAGGTGTGAAGTGTTGCCAGACTGGAAATGGCGTATCGTATCATAGGCTCATTTTGGAGGATAATTATCATATCTGGCAACACTGGCAAGCGGGCGACCAATGAGAGCACGCGCAAAAAGGTGGAAAGTTAAGGACATACCCTTTCCAAAAGACGAAATATTAGTATGTGAAACACCCAGAGAAACACAAATATCCAACGAGGCTAAATCCCGGACGCTTTTGGAATCCCTGCTGGACGCATTTTTTAGGTCTCGAGAAGAGGACATGTTTTGGTAAAACAGGACGTCTAGTAACCCTACTTTTGAACATTATGCAAACGATGCTACCGTGTTCTTCAGACCAAGGGAGATGGTACTTTCAATTTAGCAAAGCACCTGAAAGAGAGTCATCTGTATTTGTTTACAGAACTCAAGTTCTGATTCATATTAACAACATTTAAATAATGCAGTTTTTCAGTTTTTTTTTAATCTGTCATACTGAAATACACGTTTCATGATGTTTAAAATGATGGGCAGGTGTGTTAATGGCTAATGTTATGTAGGCTACGTAGTTTAGGTAAGCTATGCTGTAGTTTAAACGTTAGCCTATAGCCTACCTTGGTTAGAATTAGATAGAGAGAGAAAGAGAGCATGTATTTTGCAAGTATCATGATGACTAAACTAGGGAAATTCACAGAATGTACTAGTTTAATATAGTTACACATAAATATGCAATTGGTTTGACAAAACACGATAACCCAATTTATTTATTTTTTTCGATGCCATAGACTCACTGTAGCCGATGTATAAGACGATTTGCGAGTGACAGCTGGAATTTCGCCGCGACCACACTGAACATTTCAATTCATTTTTTATTAAATACGTCCTTTAAGAAGCTCAAAACTCATGTTCATCTTGTTAGCTGAATGGCTGCAATGTTATATCCACGGTTTTGTTTTTCACTGTTGTTGTTTTTGCACAGTACCTTTTGAAAAGATGCCTGGAAGTCTGGAATGGGTCTGGGGTCACTAGTTGTTGCACTTTAATCATTAATTGCACTTTATTATGTTGTGCTATGCTATATTGCTCATGTTTTGTATGTCTTATGACATTTTGCTATTTTCACATATTTTAATAAAGAAGTTTATGTTTCAAGTTCAAGTACATGGAATCTTGGAAAATCCTTTTTTTTTTTTTTTTTTACCGTGGTATCGAAATTGGTATCGAGAATCGTGTTATTTTACTGGTATTGGTACCGACTACTGAATTTTTGGTATCGTGACACCCCTACTATGTAAGCACTCCTGTAACTCTACTGCTCCAATCTAAAGTCATTGGTATTAAAGTAGATGGAAATAGACAAAAATGCACCTCTTACACTGACCTCCGTCTAGTTCCTGCTTTTAAATCTGGGGCAAATCCATCTACCCCGACTTTTAAGTCAGAACTTGGAAATTTCAAGTCGTAAATATCAATATCAAGTTGTCTGGAACGCAGCATAAATGTGAAGTACTGCTGCACTGTAGCATTATAGCACTGGATCTCACTATTAACTTAATCACAGTAAAAATATCGGATGGATAAAGACCAAAATATAACAAATTCAGCTATTTCTCTTTAACTAGTTTGCACTGCTACATGTCTTAAGGTTGCTCAAATTGCACAAGTGGAGTTGCTTGACGTCATTTATCCAGTTAGGCCATCTGGCTTCTACTGTTTTTGTTTTTCTCACGAAAGAGTCACAGTGGTGGTCCAAATTGGAAAATTATTTTTTTTGACAAATATCCAGCAGCCACAGTCTATGGCTTTTAGCTTAAACTGGCATAGCTGGAGCTAGAGAGCAAACACAGTCAGTTTGTTCCTTTTCTACAGCCCTGTACACAAACCGCTGTGAGAACCACCAAAATCTGAAGTTACTCCAACTCCCACTGAAAAGTGTAACCAGAGACCCAAAATCGATTGGTCACCTCTGCACATAGTTAACCTTCAGAGGAAGACTATCAGTGCCAAAGCAACTTCTGGCATGCTGAAGTAGTTCTCCCACTATGAGGGAAATGGGAGTACTTTTTCGGTGCCAGCTCTCTCTCTCTCTCTCTCTTTCTCTCTCTCTGCCTCTCATGTACTTTTGGAAGTCTCTCTGTCTCTCCTTGAAGTGAGCTGGGACACTATGGCCTGATTGAGAAAGAAAGGCTACATCTCTGTTGTGAAGAAGCCATATTTTTGTCCGCACAGCAACACAAAGCGAAAAAACAACAACAGAAAAATCAATTGCCACAAGACATTTGGGTTTTCAGTAGATGTCATCCTCCAAGTTCTTTTCACAAGCAAAGTCTCTGGGTTTTGGGTTCTGATTATGATGATTCTCAGGCTTTGGAGTACGACATTGATAAGATCTGACTGCTGTTCAAAGAACAGCGTATCATAAAAAGCCCATCTCGTCACAGCAGATGGTGGGGGAAGTACAATCCTGGGAGGACCCAAACTCTGAGTACTGTATGCTGAGGACAGGTCTGTCACCCAGTCACATCCCAGGAAAAGCAACAGAGGCCAAGCCTAACAACATGGCCATCTGCGTCTCCAGTGAACTCGCTTACACTGAAATTCTTCCATTATCGCAGCTGCTTAAGTGAGAGTGTAGGGAACACTGGAGGAGATCCATAGACCCTGCATGACAGAGATAACAGTACTGGAGCCTGCTTAACCTGATAGGAACATAAGGACTGGCAGGTACAAGGTGGTGTGGGGGGTCAGGGCTGTAAAGGTGTTCTTTCCCGGCATCTCGACGGAGCACAAACACACTCTGTTCATTTTTTCAAACGGAGCAGACCCTCGCGTGGGGGGGATCATTTGAAGGGATCAGGGTGAGAACCCTTTGCTAAGGCTGTAACACTGTCACAGATCAGTTCCCCTGGCAGCCTGCCTGTGCACACGCACATACACATACTCTCATACACTCAAAAACACTTGCCTGACATTCTTTCCTCAAGTTCATCCATAATAAATGAAGACCTATTTAGAGGCATCAGAAATCCAATAAGCAGACAAATTAAAATAAATGAGCGGGGACAACTTTCTGTGCTTAATAATTCAAGAGTTACTGCGTACAAAGAGGAATAATGTAAGTTTGATCTTTTCCGAATCTGTAACATAGCCAATTTGAACATCTGCTAGCTCATGCCAGATTTGGTCTTTATTCATGGCCAGAGTTGGATTATGAGCATCTGTTTCCGCAACCCGATGGGTCACGAGAACGAGATGAGAGTGAAAGAGAAACACTCGTTAATGCAGAACAAGATGGCAGCCAACTCACAAGGGACACAGAAGCACCCTGTTTTGGACCCACCTGCCAGACTTATCACAGTAAGCCTGGGGAACAAGTTTAATTTGATTTGCTGACAAATTAAAAGCGACCCCCTCCCCAAATTTCTCCCCGTACTACACAACAGTAACAATTTTTCACGTTGTGAACTCCCCTTGGATCAACATGGATGTATGTGTGTGTGCCAACCATCAGCTACGGAATAATCAATGCACAATGAAACACTTTAAGGGCTCTCTGGCTGACTTTGTTATTCTGTGCACGGTTAAAGTTTCACATGTTAAAGTGCACACATTCCACTGCTGTTTGCCTTGATTGAATTAAGCCTGGAACCCCTGCCAGGTGACATTTTCGTGAGCGCACCCCGGATGCCGAAAACAGATGTCTCTGACAGGTGCTCCTCGAATCAAATGTGCTATTTCCTGCTAAGGATTTCTGGTTCAAGACTCTGTAAATTGGCCAAAACCAGATGTACATACACCGTCAACGGTCAGAGAGTGTGTCTCCTGCGTTTTTACCAACTGGAATAGAGGAGAAGTTGTCATCAGTGTCTCTGTGAAGATGCAAATGACAGGTGCAAAACACAAATGGAAATGTTTTGAAATTGCAGATCTTTTTAACGTGCAATGTTCACAGAATATTAAACCTAGTCTAAAAACAACTACAGGCAGGTCACTACCCTCAATTATATAGAAAGCAATGCAATGTAGTCTGGTAATGTGATAAAGGTAATAACAAACTTGGTGCAGGAGTGCACTTTGTAATGAAATTTCCAACCTTTTCTGTGTTCATTATACTACTCACAGAGGTGTGTTGTTGTGGGAACAGTCACTCTACTCTCTTCTCTGTCTGTTTAGGAGTATGGATAGTCTAGACTAAGTTCGACCTGCATCCAAGATCTCAGACAAGACAGCCACAGCCATGAAAATGGCTGCAATATTGTGCCACAATACAACAGACAGTAAAAAAAATCTGCACTAATACACACTTTTTGTGCTAGTATTCCTCTGTGCGCTGACACAAATGCTACGACAACTGCTACAAGACAGACATAAATAAGCAAATGCTGTACGTACACACATTCCGTACAGTTGTTGCAAAGTCATTTTCCAAAATGCAAGGATAAGGAGAGGGAGGAGCGCTGTGGCTTAAACATGCCAAACAAACTGACAGCAGATGGCTGGAGAATGGGACGACCACGGGAGCGCTCACTCTTGCAGGGCCGGATAATCCCATTATTTGGCGTTAATTCTTATTTTCCTCTTCCCATATTCAACACAGGTTTACACTACAACAGCAGGGGTGTGATAAACGAGGCAGAGGAGGCAGGACTATGCCTAGGCTTTGGATGGTAATGATGACAGTCGTAAGGGGGGGAATAAAAAGTGCAGTTTCATGTCACTGCGCTGATTTATGGGTCCTGGAGCTCAGGTGAGGGGGGAGGGGGGCAGGGGAGTGCCTGCATACTTTGGAGATAGTGAAAGATGTACTCTACATGTATACACACACACACACACACACACACACACTCACACACCCTCACTCATGTACGCACACACACACACACACACACACACACACAGTCACACACACACACACACACACACACACACACACACACACACACACACACACACACAGTCTCACATGCACACACACACACTCACTCACTCACTCACTCACGTAACATAGCATAGCTCAGTATAGTATAGGATACTGTGACCAATATGGAGGTACAATGCAACATACTGAGTACACATTAGTAAGTAAGATTTTTTGCACTTAAAGCAAGGGTTTAGGTAAGAGGGTAAGGTTGAGTGAGAAGAGCATAGAAGCTGTTTTGCTCTTAGGACTAGGGCGTTATACTGTACTACTCCTTGAAATGTACTTCATGGTTTGGTCATCATATCACAAGGGCTATGCAATATGAAACGCTACTGAACTGTGTATAGCCTTTTCAGACATGTGTGATCCATGTCCAATTCCATTTGTTTCAGATCCTCCCATTTTTAACAGAGAGGGTCTGTGACCCCTGTAGGGGGTATTGTGGGGGTTAGTGTGTCTGCACATACAATTTTCTTAGCATCAGTGATACAGTGCTGTTTCATCTTCAGGGCTCTAATGGCCTGGCTCAGCCGTCCCTTGAGTTGGATCACAACAAGAAGCAGACATGGAGTTGATGCCAGTTAACATGCCACCTCGCCAGCTAATTCCTCACTATTTAATTAATAATTAATTACACCTAATGAGTTGGCGCAGGAAACTGAGAGCTTTGACAGGGTGCAGATCATCTTCAGAGATTGTGTCTCTTTTGTATTTTCTTCCCCTACAGCCCCTACATTGGCCAGTTTGACTGTTTGAACGGCGAGAAAAAGGAAAATAATTAGCAGGCTAGCCAGAGGGTGTCATTCCAGGAGACCGTGAAAAAAAAACAAAGTCTACATTTGAAACCAAACATCTGAGAGACATGAATCAAATGAATCTCTAATCCAGATCAATACATGCCTATTTGATGTTGATACTTCGATGTTCATCTTCAAGGTTCTAGTTTTTTTTAATTTGACAAATGCTAAAAATCTAAAATGCTAAATGGACTCAATAGATGTTATAAAAACAATAAAAAATAGACAATTTCACTGCAATATTGACTACAATATGACAAAGGATAATGTACTGGGATTGACAGTTGTATGCATCCATAATACCACTGTGTATCTCATGGAAATGTATAGCAATGAAGAAAGCAAACGAGATTTAAAAGTCAACACATGCTGCACTGGCATTAAACAAAGCTTCACAATATTATCTAATATGCAGCGGGGGCTTGTGCAAGACTTAATGCATTGTCAGCCAGGGCCCTATTCATGCTGCATTATCAAACGCGCAACGCCGGGCCATGGGATACAGCACTCCTGTGGCCAGAGGGGCTGCGGGGAAAGGGAAAAAAACGGATATAATCTGCCTCCCAACCTACAGAATAAATGCACGTTTTCCGGATTTAGGTCTTTGGAGTGTAATCTGGTGGCTTGTTTGTACTGCTGGCGGAGAGGCTGTGTCGGGCCTGACCCACAAATAGAATAAGCTGTTTTTTTTTTCCTTTTCCTTTTCCCTCTTCTTCTTCTTCTTCTTCTTCTTTCTGTGGTGCCTCCACACTACTTGCAGTCCGTGTCATTAATAACAGTGGTGATTATCTCTCCCCCTGGGGGGTTCACAGCCCACACACACAGAGCACAGCACAGCAGCCCTCGTCGCCGGAGTCTTAACGAATGCCTCACCTAGTGTCTCGTCATGCGAACACGCCACCAACCACCAGCCCCCAGACACAGCACAGGCGAAGGACAAAGTCAAATACAGTACATGAATAGGGAGACCAGCTAAATAAATATATAAATATTAAATGAGACTGCAGTGAAGTTTTCAAAGGAGTCCTAATCATTGTGGCTGTTTGGCAAACCAAACAAGAGAGAGAACCACAAAGAGAGAGGGAAAGGCATACAGAGAGAGCGAGAAAGAGAGAGCGGGGAAGAGAGATAGGGAGAAAGAGAGATGGAGGCAGACAGAGAGAGAGAGAGAGCATGGGTTGGTGAGAGAGAAACAGTGAGAGTTGAAATAAGGTGGAGGAGTTAAAACTGACCTACTGTGACAACATGACAACAGCACAACAGCAGGGGAGGTGTGTTTACAGCAGCACTGTTGACCTTCTCCTACCATGTACATATCCCCACATGACGCACACATGGATAACCACAAGAAGAAGCACACACACACACACACACACACACACACACACACACACACACACACATGCACAAATAATCAGTTATGGATTGATGCAGAATCTATGCATCTATGCATTCAATGGTCCCTCTTTGCTGTAACACCACAATGCAACAAATGTGCAACAATTCACAACTGATTATCGCCTGGCAGGAAACGCATCATGTGCACATAAGCATAAAGGCGAGGAACACCAACGCATTTTTACTTGCATGCAACATTTCTTTTCCAACATAACCAAGCATTTATCGGAAGAACAGCATTAATATTTTTTTTAAACTGTTTAAAAACAGATGAAAATGGCAAAAGGAAGGGGGAAAGAATATCACTGGTTATCTTCAGCATAAACACCACCGATTATTAATGAGTAGACAGACTGAGGCATAGAGGGCAGCAGGATGCCCATGATTGTTGTAGGATCAGTCATTCATCACTTAGAGACGGACACATCATCTATCATCATGGCGCTCTGCTAATGATCCAATGCCCGTGTTTAAAAACATACATCTCATCTTCTCATTTATGTGGTTAATGTAAAAACATGCATCGCCCCTGACATGAAATATGAAACATTATGGTCTTGATGGCAGTGTGTAATCAAGAAAAATGCAATGTTTGAACTCTGACTGGTAAGTGACATCAATTGAAATCCAAAGGGAGAATTGCAGGCTTGCTTTGGGAGAGCTCAGTGTTTGTCAGGCAAAAATAACTAATTCATCTAATTTCACCCACTTCACATTAGGCTGTTTTAGATTATATTATTGAAGCCTGTATTATAGAATATTTTCTTTCGTGGCTGCATTAAAAGAATTTACTTGGTCATAAGCAAGTCATTGTGATAAAAATAAGGAAAAACTAGGAATTCATTTTCTCAGAGGTGTTTGTTTGTACATCATCAACACTGCACGGTGGTGCTGAGCCAGACACCGAGTTTCTCTAAAGTGTAACCTGCCGCACTGAGCATGCAGATGGTTCTCCTATTGTCTCTGTACGTCTGAGTGGGGGAACTTTAATTGCAGAATCTGAAGGCTGCTGTCAGAACCCTGTGAAGCCCCCCCCCCCACCCCCCCACAATAGGGAAACACAAAGGAGGAAATAACAACAGAAGTGCAAATGATCACAGGTGTGGAGGAATCATTTAAACAGTGGTGGTTTGAAAGAGGGTGAAATAATCAGGGTGGGTGAAAGTTCTTGTCAAACTCCTGGTGAGTTGCCAAACTGAGACATCCTCGAGCGACGTGACCGTGACCGTGACCCTGATTTCATTTTCCATTTAGCTTTCCTGGAGCATTGTTCACAACACACAAAGCCGCTTATGTCCCTCCTGTCCTGCAGAAGGACGAGCTGCAGTGTAAGAACCACAGCAGCGAGCACGGTCACTGAGGGGAAATCCAACTCTGTCCCGTGCATCATGTAAACAGCATGAATAATGGAAGGTGATAAAAGCTGTGTCTGGCCACCAATATGCTCGCAATCCCTGTGCTACAGTTCAAACAGATTTACTCCCTTTCTCCCAGCACAGAAACACACACTTTTACCCACAAATATGCTTGCATACATACATACAGCAGCTTGTGGAAAGGCGTTTATATATAGATACCCATATGACACACACATGGATAACCACAAGAAGAAGCTTACAGACATGCACACACACACACAGCTCAACTTCTACAGCTGAAATTCTTGAATTCCACTTAGCTGATTATATAGCATTCTGCCTGCACACCTCGCTTATTCTTCTTCCATGATACAACAGAATATACTGTATAGCCCTCCTCAATATCATATGCAAACTGCAGCCAGAGCAGCAAGAAAAAAACTGCCTTCCGGCTGCACCTAGGGGGTGCTCGGTGTATAATATCTGAAAATATGTCCACCAGAACCCATCTCCAAAAAATGGCCACTGCAATATAGAGTAAAACAGGAAAGCAATACCTAATTTTACCCAAGCAAACCATGACAGATTACCTCTGCTTATGTTTTTATATCCCTGAGAGATTCTATAAATCACGGGAGCCTTCCTTTTTCTCTAGCTGTGCCTCACATTACTGCGCATGGACCCCACAGAGCTGAATCAGGCACAAGAATAGATTCTGTTTTTTTATAATTATTGGTTGGCTGGCTAGATTAAAGGGACGTTGTTTAATGTATGTCTATAAATAAGTATTAGTCTTTTGCCCTAGACGTATACTGTCTGGTATGCATCAGACATAATATTTATTGAGCACCACAAATTGATAAAACATCTTTTTTATCACAGGCCTTCCTATGAATTTACGGAACCTGTCAGATGGCTTTTATTGTGGCAGTATGAAATGCATTCATTTGTGAAACATCTCTCCTGTCCACATCCTTAAAAAACACAACACAAAGTCAAAAACAAATCAGGGGAGCATGTAAACAAACAAATAAACATGGAAGCAAATAAATAAACTAAACTGACAGGCCTTGACATCATGTACTTTATCCTGGGCAGTGGTGTGCATGTGCAGGGGTTCCAGGTGTGTGTGTGTGTTTGTGTGTGTGTGTGTGTGTATGTGTGTGTGTGTGTGTGTGTGTGTGTGTGTGTGTGTGTGTGTGTGTGTGTGTGTGTGTGTGTGTGTGTGTGTGTGTGTGTGTGTGTGTGTGTGTGTGTGTGTGTTTGTGTGTGTGTGTGTGTGTGTCATGCGTGTGGTTTCCACTCCCATCCTTCATAAGGGGATGTATGTTTTGACGCTGCAGCTGCAACCCTTTGCCTGGTCAAAGCCCCTGCACAGAAACGCAGCCTGTGGTCTCGTTCTTTACCCTTGCGACCTCTACGGGTTCACCAGTAGGTCAAGCCTAACCCGGGGGGGACGGGGCGCTTGAGCTGCTCTATTCCATGCCGTACAAGACGAGCCAGTCCTCTCTACTCAGCTGTGCTGTGCTGTGCTGTGCGTGTCTGCTCTCATCTAGTCTGGGCTGTTCTGTTCTGTGTTCTTTGGGATCACACTGGGGAGGAGAGCGAGGTGAGCTGCTGCAATCTCATAACGGCATCAGGAGCAGTGCGGCAGGCCATCCACCAACTTCTTAACGCATGAGGGACTCATGGAAGAGGAGGAGGAGGAGGACAAGAAGGTAGATGAGCAGGGTGGGTGGGGGAGAAAAGTGGGGAGAGGTGGTTGGGGTGGGGAAGGCTGGAAGGGAGTAAGTGATGAGGGCGTTTAGGGCAGTGAGAGCGGGGAGTGGACGAGAGCAAAGAAAACGAGGGACGTGGCGGGTGGATGAAGAGGTGGGGTGAGGATGTAAGGGGTGGTGGGGGTTGGGGTTGGGGAGGTGGTGGATGCGTACGCTCTGGCTCGCCATCTCTGCTTCTCCTGAGCTCCAGCTCCTCCATTATCAAGCAGAGAAATTGTGTCCTATTAATTATTTCATGCCTCGATTCATTATTTATGCCGGCTCCTTTAAAACCTGGCAGAACTGTGGAAAATCAGACAGATAGTGAGCTAAGTAACTAACTTTTGGAGGAGAGAGCAGATCCGTTGATTTATAGAAAAAAAGGAGAAGACCGGAGGAAAAGAGGACAGCGCTGGGCTACATTCCAAACCTCCGCAACAATTTATGCCAGTAACTTGACCATTCAGGTACAATAAAATGACCTACTCTTTTAAATCGACCAGAGGGTCTTTGTCTGTGCTTGACCCTCTGTTTTATTGAATTTTGCCTGGTCCAAGCAAAAAGGACTCTCACACAATTGGGGCCACTGTTGCTGAGGAAAAAACAAAGAAAAATAATAAAAGTCAGCGAGTGTACATAAATTCATCAAGGCAGTGTGGTTTTTCTTTTACATGTTGCAAGACCCCCCCATCAAGCAATCATTCCAACAAGGGCACTGCATGGGTTCAGAATCAAATTAAAACAAACCCTTCACAATAAGAGCTGCGGGACTAATGAGTGTTTTGGACATTTTCAAAACACCTCCCTCTGGTACCCACCAGACCTGAGCTGATAGGCAACAATTACTGGAATGACATCACGCTTCTGAGGCCTATGCTTTCTGACAGGCAGCCTGCCAAGGCTAATTCATCCTCCCCTGTCCTCATCCTCCGAGTTCAGCCATTACAATGAAAAACACGTGCCATCAGACACCCACTAACTCAGCCAGCCCTGCCCCACCCACCAAACCCCAACCACTCACCAACCCTCATCAAACACAAATCCCCACTTTCTGACTATTTGCCAGCTTAGGCTAACGTTAGCGTATGCAGTGAGGTGCCTGCAGTTCAATGTCTTTCCCGTCCTTTTGCTTTCTCTGTCTGTCTCTGTCCCATAGTATCACTGCCACCGTGCACACATCTCTCCACATCACTGCATGAGTGTGCGCGCACTCCTGTCCAATCTCACCGCCGCTGCTCCCTAACGTCTGCTGAATGGAGTGACCCTGCAGTCTCCGGATGATTCCGGATTGTTCTGGCCAGGCCGGTGCTGCGTCCGCGTGCCTGTGGCGGCGTCTCTCCTCAGCGCCTGTGTCACAGGTGATTCATCACGCAGGTGGAGACCTATTACGAGCCGACCTCCCGCAGGGCTAGCTCTTCTGAGCAAATCAGCGGTAAAAAGGCTGCCTGCGTTGACTGGCTCCGACAGACACGGGGGGGGGGGGGGGAATTTCCCATCATCTAGGCCCTTGGGCCCCAGGTGCAGGCAGGTGTGTTGTGTGGCAAAAACTCAGGGCATCATGTTTTATTGCTCTATACCTTTATGTGGTGGGGGGGGGGGGGGGGGGGGAGTGGGAGCAAAAAGCCTTCATCATCCAACACAATGATTGCATCTTTTACTGAACTCATCATTTACCTATGTAATGACATCCACAGCAGGTCAGAAGAACACTTGGTGTCACAGTTACGGACGAGATATGCTTCTACGACTGCCTTACTGTGTGGCCACACAGTCGCTTCGACGGGGTTGTGAACCTTTCGAAGTTCTCCGACAGTTGGTGGGTGTCGCAAAACAAATCACCGCGAGAAGAGTAGGGGGCGCAACGTTTTTCTGAAGACCAGCCAATCAAATCGCGACGCTGAAAAAACAAAGATGCTAGTACAAACTCTGTAGATGGTCGTATTTGTACATAAAAGTTGTTTGTTGTTGCTTTCAATTTTTCCAAGTTCCAAGAAATAGACACTGTGCAATGTAAAAACTCTATTATTGTACCTTAAAATTACGTCTGAGGGGATTTGCGAGGTGGCTGAGCCAGCTATCTAATGTTTACCCTCAAGGTAAACAGCGATGGATTGGCTCATTCACATCTCTGCGGTATCCGTACGCTCTCCGTTGCCACGACTGATAGTTCCAAAATGTGGGAGGTGCACGTCAGGCCACGGAGAGTTGCTCGGAGAGGGTTTGCAACGATGCAGAGGGCTCTGGGAGTCTGCATGTCTGCTGATACACACGACCATAGATTAGGCATTACACCAGCGTAGGTAACCCTGTTCAATTCAATACTATTTAATGAAATGAATTTAATACAAAAAAAAATTCTACAATGTTGAAGCAAGGCATGAATAATGTGCATAATAGTAAAACCAGCTAAATAATAAGCTATGAAAGCAGAAGTCAAAGTGATGCTACCAGTACAGGGGGAAATTGTAAATGCTGCTGTAGGAACAAAGGCCATGGATATAGTCAGTATTTTAGCAGCCATTTAAAATATCAAATAAAGAAAATGTAATAATTACTGCTACAGTAATCTAAATGATAAAAATGCCCTGACTTGATAGTGTTGGAAAATATTCCTAATTTAAAATGAAGATGCAGTTTAAACTCACATTCATATTCTCTTAAAATCCCTTTCTCTATCTCATGTTACACCTCATCTCTCTCTCAGAGCCTCACTGACCAGGCTGCGTCTCCAGGGCACCATGAGCCCCTGACAGTAAAGCCAAAGGAAACTTTCTCTGACACACATGACTATGACTTCCTATTCCCTGACAGTGATGTATGTACCACCCCTCCCACCCCACCCTTTCTTTGCTGTGTAGTGGCACTTCAAAAATGGCAGTTAAGCAGCACTTTAACATTCTTCTTGCCTCAAGTTCACCGGTGTGGCTGATTGAGCTCGGCTCTTGGCGAGGCCGCCGAACAAGAGATTTGAATTTGAATCATCAAACAGGCTTAAGAGAGCAGGACGCCACCACTCATTTTGCTGATGCTCATGCAATATCAATAGAGCGACAGCCCTTTTCCCCTTCTTTTTTGTCCCCTTCTCCTTCTCTTCCTCTTGTGTAACAGGGACCAGTTGTATTTCAGAGAGAGATTGCTGCCATGGCTTTATGGTCAATGTAGCAAGCGTGCTGACAGAACGGATCTGTGTTAGTGTCATGCTCAGCCTTCATGGGGAATAGAATTTCTATGTTCTGTGCATAATTAAATATCAGGGCTCGAAAGATCGACTTGCTAAAACAAGAGGCCCCTTTTTATTTATTGAGAAGAAGGGACCCGAGCGAGTGTAATGACCCGGCACTCTGCAGAAAAATACAAACAATTACTCAAACTGAGAAGCACATTGAAGGAACAGGCGTGTTGCTTTGACACTTGAGGGAAATAGTCCACACTGGTGTGAGAGGCAGCGCATGACTGAGGTTCACACTAGCATGTAGCGGGAGTCACTTTTAAAAGCTAAAGCGCTCTACCCTCTGAAATTGGATCAGTTTGTCTCCGCCTCGTTTTTAATGGATGTCTCCCCGTCATGCAGGGAGCGCTGCGTCCAGATGACAAATCCTTTGCCTTCCCCTTCAGCATCGGTAAAGCGCCATCAATATCTTCAATGTGACATTGGTCTTTATTGCTAAAGCCATGTCTTTGAAAGCCATAAAATTGACTCAATCTCACTTATCCCCCCTCCTCCCAGACACATAGATGTTGCATAATCTATGGAGGATACTTGCCCTGGACTGTTAGTCGAAGTAAAAACCATTGACACATGTCCTCTCTCCCCTACACACGGGAAGACGACAGAGACGGCAGAGACACTGCATCGGGACTCCCACTTCACTTCTCACTGGTGTTCGTCGGAGCAGGCCAAGACAGAGCAGACAGAGAGGGCCGCTAGAAGGCCAGGCCACAGGAGGCCCTGTGCTGCTAAATGCAGTGAAAAAAACTAAACATATCTTCCTCCGTTCAGCTAACTTCAACCATTAGGAGCACATGAAAGCACAATCGACCTCTTGCGCGCACGACAAGAACGATGGCTTCAATGGCTGCGCCGCTAAGGGACCTCTGGCAAGGCAGAGTTGCCGGGTAACGGATGGCTCGTCTTCACACGGAAACCCTCAGTGAGGTCCAGCTGGGGGAACTGGCACACATACCTAGTAAACATCTGGATGCACCTGACAGCCAGCATCAAAGCCAAGAAGCTAAAACAGCTGTACCCTACAGGGATCGGTGTTACAGACAAATACACTTTTGGCACAAAGCGCATGCAATCCAGCACAGAGCATGCTCACACTGTGTGTGAGAGTACTAAATAATACGAAAGAAAAAAAATGTCTTCTAATATTTACATAAAGGTGTGACATGTGGAAAAAAACGTCATTAGATCAAGTTGTCCTGTGAGTACATGCTTGTTTGTGACAGGCTGACAGTTACATATCGTTGCCTCACGTGAAACAAAAAAAAAATTGTTATGCAGAGCAGGGGGATTCATTTTGGCTCTGATCTGAATGGAAAATGAGAGCTCGCTCTCTGAACACATATTTGCATAGTTTAGAGCAGCAAGCTACGCTCACCTTGCCTGAACACTCAGTGGCGTAGAACAGCCTGATACTGAACAGTCAGCAAACAGGAGAGCTGAGAGAAGCACATGCAGACCCCTGACACACAGAGAGGTCAGGGTTTTATGGCAGTGGCCAGCATTAAAGATTGATGCTTGTGCACTGTTGATCACGGTGTTCCTACAGTTGTGACTGCATGAACATCCCAGCATCCTGCTCAGCTGAGAAAAGGAAGTTATAAAGCCTCCACCAAGAATAACGCTCTACACTCTACACAATTTCAACACAATTTGAAAGCTCATTATATTGTAAGCCTCCATTTTCCCTGTTGAAGGATCTCTTCCTATAGGCTTTCAACCTCCATGGTATCTAATTTTGGCATCCTATCTCTTAGCTGTGTACTCCCAGGGCTTCCCACCTTAAGCACCCTACAAACAGCCCTTTCCTGATGCCTCTGTGTCTCACGTTTATAGCTCCTACTTTCGGCTCCTATTCTCTAGGCATTCTAATTAGGTCTCCTATTTTAGGCTCATTCGCTCCATATTCTACCACATGTATGCTCCCTACCTAGCGTTTATCCATCATCTATACTCCCTACCCCTGGGCCCTTGCGTTAACTGGGCTATTTTAAGCTCAATGAGTAAAATAAAGGACACTTTATTCCTCTGCTGAAGGTTCTTTTACGTATCAGTTCCCTCTCTCTGGGAATTACTTGGCAGGTGGAGCAGTGGTTTGGTTCCAGTAAAGGATAGTCATTCAGCTTAGGATCAAACTTGGTTTATCGACATGAGGCCTACACAGCAGCAGCAGCGTCTCTGTTTACTGGGAGGACTCCGTTGGTCTCCAGTCTCATGAAAGAGGGAATTTCCCAGAGAGACAATCTTGCGGTAGTCTTTCCCATTAATCTTTCAAAGAAAGCTAGCATCTAAAGCACACGCGGGCCAGCTGGCACAGAAAGCTAAACAATTAGCATTGTTCTCACACCAGAGAGCAAAGCAAAGCCGAGGAGAGTGTCTGCAAAGAGAGCCCAACGTGTAAGCCATTACCAGGAGAACATATTGTATTTACAATACTCTGTCTGCAGCATGTCTGCACAGCCTCATACACAAATGAACCGGAGCAGTGCTGCATTCTGGCAAATGTGTTATTTTGACAATCCAACTTCACAGGGAGCCAGGCTGGCTGAGGCACTCTCTGAACCGTATGCTATCACCTGCATGCGGATCACAGGCTTGCAGCCCCGCTGTGTCTCTCCTTGATGCTTCTAAAAGCCCATCTGGTTTTGGAATGGAACAGGGAAAGGTGTGTGTGTGTGTTAGAGTGGTGGGGGTCCTGGGCATAGTCCTTCTTTTGTTGTCAACTTTGTAGACATGCACGAGACAAGATTAACTGGAAACTAGGATTGATATCGGAGAGATTTTGTTAATGAATACTGCTAATAGTAAATTTCACACTACATGAGTATGTGTACACGCATATATGATGCTCTTTAATTCATAAACATTTACATAACAATTTCACTATCACTTGCATTACTATTTAATTTAGATGAGAGGAACAAGTGTGCTGTCACAGAGTATTACTCGTTAGTCTTGAATGGAAAACAACAAGTATGCTGTCAAGCACTGCGGCCCACTGCTTTCAGCTGCATTAAGCATGTGACCTTGGCATTCAGTATGATTTAACATCCCCCGAAGGATAAAACATACCAGATTATAGCCGGAGGGAGATGTTTCTCAGACATCAATGGCAACATATAGACAACCATATGTTGGCGTATGACAGAAACAGCCCTGCTTAGCATGCTGCCCTGACACATACTGCTCAAATCCTTGAGGAGAGTTTGTGGGCCTCACGGATCTCCCTCTCATGCGGAAGGCTATGAGTGATTCTGGTTCCTCCAGGGGAATGGGTAAAGCAAATGTGAGCACAGAGGCATTACCAGCACCAGAGAAAGAAATGCTGAGGTGAGCACCTGACCTGAGCTGTACTCATCAAGGGAGCTCCCCTCGTGTTCAGCCTCCCGTGCTCCGCATCCACTTAGCATCACAGGTGTGTGTGTGTGTGTGTGTGTGTGTGTGTGTGTGTGTGTGTGTGTGTGTGTGTGTGTGTTTGTGTGTGTGTGAGTGTGTGTGACGCCACGACATGACAGGACAAAACAACACACAGGACTCTGAACATCTGTAAATTGCTTACCTTCAGAGATGTAGTCAGCAAGTCAGCAGAACAGGAATGCATGAAAAAAGGGACAGAGGGGAGAGAGAGGTGGGAGGGAAGGAGGAAGGGAGAAAGAAAGAAAGAGAAAGATTAAGGATTACAGCAGTACTTTAACAAAATATAAATGAGCTGAAGAAACACTTAACAACAGAACTTGCTCCAAAACACACATTAGACAGTCCTGTTCAGCACAGCACAATGGTAACTAATGAGTATTGTTAGCTTACACTTAACACAACCCAAAACTGTTCTTGGTGTCTGATTCATGTTTTTTGTCTCCGTGTGAACATTTTCTTTGAAGGCAGATGAATATTTAATCCCGTAAAAAACCTAAACTCATTTTGACCATGTTGTTGTTCTGTACTCTACAATTCCTCATGGAGAGAACCATCCTCATCTTCCCCTCGTCTTGTGCTAAAGACTTGTATGTGTTGCATAGCTATCCAGGCAACTCCCTTGGAGACGCCACTCCATTGATTTTCAAATGTGATTATCTCACAGAAGAAGTTCATTGCTTGGAGATGAACGACTGTTAAATGTCACGCTGAAATGCGAGAGGGGACCAAGCCAAACCATTGCTAAATAAATGAGCTCACAGAGCACGGGGACAAAATGTTTTTTTGAATCTCCCCCTTGGGAATCCTCCACCCTGTCTCTTTCTCTCGGGGACATATTTTTCTGAGGGGATGAGATGCAGAGGCTTCTCTGTCTGGTGCTGTTGGATCAGAGACGTGTGGGTCATTACCCTGGTGGCTGTGCAGGTACAGTATTTACTGATTATCTAACAGCACTGAGCGGACGGGCCACAGTCTGCTGGTTTTCCCATTTCAGAGACAAAAAGTCAGCTAGATGATTTCCATAATTGGCAATATCCAAAGGAAGCCTCCATGAAATTAATTTGTCTGTGCAGGCTATTGCAGGTGACACTGCAAGCTGAGTTAAAAGAGAGAGAGCGGGAGGGAGGGAGAGAGAGAGACAGTAGGGGCGCAGAGCGAGCGAAAATATCCCCTTTACAACACAATATGAAACAAAATAACAAAGGCAAACACAGTGACCACCCACACACAGCACAGTCTCACAAGCCCCCCCCCCCCCCCCACACCCCACACAGCTGTTGTGAGGCGACACAAGTGCGTGGAAAAAGAAAGAAAGGTGTGCCTCTCCCCCTCGTGAGTGAGTGGAAGGACTGCTGCGCCAGCTGAGCAGGAGACGAGTGAAGGCGCGTCCCACTCCCTCTAATGTACAAGCAGCTATTATCGCATGCTACATGCGCTGACGCTTGGGTGGATAGAGAAGGCATTCCTCCCACTACACTTATAGTTTACCGTTTTTAGTTTTTTTCTCTCACTGCGTCGTCTTAGGGAACCCTTTGGTAGTGACTGCACTGGAGTTGCCACACACAACTGTCACAAGCCCTGCATGTCATTGTCAGATTGTCTCTTGGTGTTTCTGTCGACTGTCAAACATGTCATGCATCAGTGATGCCCTCTGGCTACTAGCATATACATTTGTGTATCATTTCAAAGTCTTAATGAAGTAACACAGAAGTCACAAAGCCCCAGTAGGGGTTACTGAATGTATTACAAATTTGTAGTCGGCTCTATAAAAAGTGTATTCTGCCTGTAGAATTGCATTATGGGCTCAGAATGTTTGCAAATTGAGGGCACTGATTTATTGGACCACTGTTCATGTATGAGTTTATATAGCTTCATCACACCATTAAGAAAGGTGAGACACCACATGTCACAGTGGACCACTGCATGTCCAAGCCAGGGGCACCAGGATTTCTCAGAATTTAATTCTTACGATGGGCTAGCTTGTGCTTGGTTAGAAAATCCGATTTCCTTTGTGTGTCTGAGAGTGTGTGTATCGTATTTGGTGGGGGGTCGATACGTTAGGGGGGTAATCACACTGACTTTAAGTTAAAGAAGCCACAAACATGACCTGGGTGTGGAAGTTGGGTGGGGGTGAGGATGAGGGTGGGGGCCGGAAAAGCTGACCCTGTGGATGTGAAGGCTCGCTGTCTCCCTCTACAACAATTGCTTCATATTAACAAGTGTAAGGAATATGGATAAAGGGGAGGAAAAGGAGGAAAGAGGCAGAGAAACTAAAGTGGCAGAATGTGGCATGATGGAGGGGAAAGTGATACAAAAATAAAGGGACGCAAAAGAAAAAGTGCTAGAGAGAGATAGAGAGAGAGAAACAGAGAGAGAGAGAGAGAGAGAGCTAGAGAAACAGAGAGGGAGGGAGAGAGAGAGAGGGAGAGAGAGAGAGAGAGAGAGAGAGAGAGAGAGAGAGAGAGAGAGAGAGAGAGAGAGAAAATGGGACAAGGGGACCACCGTCACACCAAACTGTGCAGGAAAAAGCAATTTATCTGTCCAATAAATATGTATCGTAGGCAATATATATGGTAGGATACAGTCATCAGTTTTCAGACTATATGGAAATAAGATTGCGACCTTATTGGAATGAAGTTAAATCTTGCGTGATGAACCGGTACACCATACGGCTCCATGGAAGACACTGAGGCATTGTTCCCTAGCCAGACAGCAGGAAAAGGTCAGTCTCAGAAATAGCCCAGTGTCCACAGACCAGCGAAATGAAAATTCATGACAGTAACAATTTCAGCTTTAACATATTTACAGGTAAGCTACATGATATGGAATTCTGGGAATCAATTTCATGCCTGTAAGTGGATCTCTGTGGTAAGGGACTAGCTGTGAAGCTATTCTCATTTTGTGTATTCAAATCCTCAGTTGGTTGTTGCTCCATTATTTTAAAAACAAACTATTCAGGAAAATCTAAAAGGGCCAACAGCAGATTTCAAGAACCCCTGAAATGTGAAACTGGACACAAAGGCAGGCGAGCGAATGCCAGTCCAGGGCATTTTCTGAAGGGCAATTCCTCAACAGAGGGGAATTATTTGACCAAACGCATAGTCATGACCTTTCTCTCTTACCATAGAGCATTTTCTTTCGAGTTTTAACACTATTACACTAACCGAACAGATGGCAATGTTCCTAATAGTAAATCGTAACATAAACGACTTAGCACCAGCACTTAGCGCTAGAGAATATATCTCTTTCAGTCATCATTTTTTCCACAAGAATGATTAAGTCCTTGTTCAGAGCCAAGTATAAGGTTAAATGTTGAATTATAAGGTCAGATATTGATCACCATGGAAGACAGCACCCAAGTTGCACTTTAAAGCTGAAAGGTAAAACAAAATGAGTGGACTACCTGCAAACAGTCTAATACCTGCAAAAGACTACAGAAAGTAACCCCAGTTTATTTTTCTACATACTATTACATGTGATATGAAATCCACAGTTGAGTCAACATCAAAATACACCCACAGGGGGGAGTTGGTACAGGTACATATTTGGCCAGCTGTCTGTCTCAAGAAAATACAATGTTCTGGCATTTCAGTTTTTACAAGCGGAAGTGACTGTGAACAAGGTAAGAGTGCAGGTTGGCACCAGCAGTCCTCCACGTATCTGCCCACATAAGCTTTCCCTCCGCTGCTCAATAAGACAGCCCACTCTCAAACCAAATTAAACTCTGCGTCACCATCACAACCTAGAGACATCCATAATTCTCGGAAGTGCACAAGAAATGTGATTTTCTGCAACGAGGCCCGCAAATTAATGTTGTTTTTTCCACTTATGCGTTTAATTAACTAATTATTCATACATTTAACTTGAAAAAAAAACTCCCATGGAAAAAAAAATTGTCAAATGCATTGACCCAGGAAAGTGCTGGTGCCTATTAATAATAAGCTGCTCCTCTGACTCCGGGTTGAAGCTCATTTACTCGAGGACTGGAGTCTAACCTTCCACCCTCACCAGTTTTTTCTCGCTCTGTGAGGAGGAGGCCTGCCACCAGTAGCCTCGCCACTCCACTTCTCATTACGACTGGTCCAAACAGCCATTAGCCAACGAGGACAATGCAAGCTCAAATGAACACGTTCAGCCACATTCAGCCACAGCCATTAGTCTCCCCTGTCAAGCGTTCTTAAGTGCTCATTATGAACGGAGCAAGAGTTTTTAAGCAATGTTCTGGCCAGCTCGGAATTTGCAAATCAAACAAAGCAATGTGGCGGGACACGCAATTAAATAATTTCGTTAGCCACCAACATCCAACCCACGATTCAATGTCGAGGTGAGATGGGCAGTGCAGCGCCTTCCTTTTAGTCACGCACTAACCATTATGATGTTACTCAACATAATGGTGGTCTTTTGAAAGCTCGGCTCAGCAGCTTACGACTTGTTTTTGAGAAAAACATGAAAGTAACATAAGAGTTACTATGCCTGAATGCAAATGCAAACCATTAACAGTGTTTCCACCACTGGGCGGGAGCTTTCCGTCTTTCCAGAGGGCAAACGTGCATTATGTAGTGTAGGCTGAAGAGCAGTGTGTTTAGCATTTCCGAGCGAGCGACGGCTCCACCCCATCCATTTATGGCACTTTGCTTGATGACAACAGTTTATGCACTCTTTTTCCTCTCCATATACCTGGTCTATTCCATTAAAATAGACAAGACGGTCCTACACAGACATATGTGTGGCGCTAATTGTACGCTTTGTGGCTTTTGTTGTTGGAGGGCTGGCATATCTAGGCCACAGTATGGAAGCAGACATGCCCTTAAGATGTGGTACCTATGCACATCTTTAACGGCTGCTCATTACAGTCTGTGTCAGTGTGAGTTTGTGCGTTAAATTACAGTGCGGGGGTCGGAAATCAGGCGAGGGCTTTTAACGACTGTAACCACGTCTATCTCCCTAACTATCTATAACTGTCACATTGTGACGTGGTAGATCCAGTGCTGACCGTAGACCCTTTAACCAAGTTGAGGAGGGGCTGGGGGAGAGAGAGAGAGAGAGAGAAAAGGAAACGGGAGGAGTTGTCTATAGGCTTTCAGGCCATATATTCACTGTCAATGTCCCTGCCGCATGTTTGTTCTGTGTTTTTGTTAGCATAGAAGTGTTTGAGACAAACGGAATCATAACAGAGGAAACAAAAGAACATAATGGTGGCAGAAGTAGCATCACACAGAGGTGGCTTAATTTGGTCCAATCCCAACCTTTCACTTAAGAAAAGATAGGTCATAAACAAATGACTGCGCACATTCTAAACAAATCTTGAATTAATAAAAAATGGAGGCGTTGGTATTTCAGTAATAACCTCAGGTCCCTTGAAAGGGTAATTGTCCCAATTCAATAGCTGAAAGAGGAAGAATTGTACAGTGCTTGTAAATGGACTAAATGGATATCACCCATTCAAAAGCTAATGATCGTTTACTTTGAAAGCGTTTCGAGATAATTAGGTTTCCAACTCTTTAAAGATTCAAATATTTAAGCTCTAATCGAAAAATAAACTAAGTAAATTTGGGCCTTAAGAGTACCAAAAACAGCTACAGAGAGCGAGAGAGTGAGATGTAACTTATTATGACATGGGAATGACTGCCCTGTGGGTAATAATTACAAGCATGGTCCATGGTCACAATCTTTGAAAGCTTCTTTTATCATGCTGTAGAGGTCAAAGTGTGTATTTTCAAAAGAGTTCAAAAGAAATCAATGCTGTGCATCCATACTTTGTAAAAGTGAATGGACAGTCCAGTGGAATTCTTTGGCAACCAATGGGCTAGAGACATAGTAAATACTGCTTTATTATTTTTCATTGGATGGGCCTTTGACGCATTAGTCAGTCCAGTGTCAGCTGTACTTCAGCATCTTATTCTACACTCTGGTTGTGTAATGGGGTAGTGGGTTACCAACAGTACAAGGTAACCTACATGTACCATCATTGCTTTCTTCTTTGAAAGCAGACCTATTTCTTTTCTTATTCTTTATTATCTTCACTGTTCTGTAGTCTTATCTGAGTGCAATTGAGGGGAAAGGCATTTGAGCCTTTTGTTTTTCCACAAAATGATGTTCCAGGAAACAAACAATTTTCAGGCTTGGGTGCCTTTGTCATTTTCAGAACATTATCTGATCAAGAAAGGAGTGATGTCGACCAGATAAAGTTGCCTCGCCTGCCGCGATAGAGAAACAAAAACGCCTGTCGATGTGGCATACAGCAAGGAAAACCGACTTTTTTTTTCTCCAAGTGTCGCCAGATGCTGTCACTGCCTTATAAATAACACCAGAGCTTAACTAAATGTGTTCTGTACAGGAACGTGGCCACTAAGACCCCCATTATTAAAGCTTATTAGAGGCAAGGCTGCCAGAGAAGTGCAGAGACAAGAGGACACAGGACCAGTGGGAGAGACAAAGAGCAATGGTCTTCCTCCTCCCATGTTGTGACATTATCCATGTGTCGGTGGATATCCAAAGGGTGTTAATGGAAACCAGCCAGTGATGAGGGGAGATAATCCTTTGTGTTGGTTTTAAATGGGGACAGCCTCGCTAAGTCCAGACAAATGCAATGATGAAGTCGGCATAACCCGGCTCGCAATAAGTGTGTCTGGTAGCATAACAGGAAGCAACTCCTAATAAGTGTGCCTGGTGTCATAACAAGACCAGGCTTATAATAACTGTGTCTGGTATCAAAACCAGACACAGCTTATGATAACTGTTTCTGGAGTCAACTCCACTGGAGTCAAAGAGATCCATCTGTGATGAAGAATCACAGAACCCTGCAAGTTCCCTTGTGTATGGCCTTTGGTAAAACTGAAACAGTTGATTAAGATTGCGGTATTCATGGTTAGAATTGTAAGCTTATTTTAGAGGGTGGTGTTGTATGCGAGTTCAATCTCATGGTTGTGCTGGTATGAGATTTAAAGTGGCACTGGATAGGAGGTGTGCAAGGTTGCACTGAAAAGAGATCCAGTTAGCCCACACTGAAAACTCGACGTTGGGTAAACTGGAGAGACACTTGGTATATCCACCGACTAACCCCCTTCAACTAAGGCACTTATCAGAGCTCCGCAGACATGAACAGCATTTCTATTCTGAGCCGCAGCGAAAATCTCTTCGGACAACTGAGTCAAAACAATTTGCACAGCCAACTGGAGTTTTACTTGAGGTTCTAAGGATGAGGGCAGCCTTGTTTAATATTCATAAGGGCTGCCATTTCCACACTGAGGCTTCCACAGTCTTTCACCATGATTCAGCCTTGACATCTTTTAAAATCAACGATCGAGTCAGCACACGAAATGCTTAACTAGTGACTTTGTCAGATGCATTGTGCTTCAATGCAGGGGCGCAGACATCAAGCCTAGCAGCTCAGGAAATCGATGTCTTTAGACTGGAATAAACTAGCAGGGAGAAAAAGAAAATGTTGAAAGACAAAATATAACAGTTCTCCACAGTTTGCACATTGTTTAGTTAACTCCAACTCTTGAAACATAATGATAGATAAGATGCCATTCATACCAAATGGTTTGTAAATGGTTGTAAAACGTATTGAAAAGAGCTACATACATAGGGCCCTATCTTGCCGATCAGAAACGCAAGTAGGACGGCGCCAAGCGCAAGTAGCTGTGTGGGCGGCTCTATGGCGCAGTTGCTATTTTAACGGCGGAAAAAACACACTTGCGTCCAGCGCAAGTGTCAAAAGGGTTGGTCCAAAGGAGGTTACTCAGTAATATGCAATAAACCAATCCGAGCGTCATTTCACATTCCCTTTAAGAGCGAGAAGCGCATAGTCCATAGCGGCTTGTTATTTTGATGGCGGAATTACCTGGTGGAAGACCGGAGAAGTTCACAGCCGAGGAGACCGACGTGAGATTTACACCAATTTTTTGGCAAGCCATATATAATTACAAGGAAAATAAAGTATTTACCACTTGAGGAAATCATTGTGATATCCGTATCCAAGATATTTTAAAAATAAGCATACATGTAGCCTACACATTGACCCAAATGATTCAGGTTAATTGAAGCTGCGTGACATTTGATTTATTGTATGGCTTTGTAAAAAGCCGGAAGATAGATATATATGTGGATGCGAGAAACCCTCCCAAAGTAAGCAAAGTCAAGCAAGCATGTCAAGATATTGCCGTGATTGTTTCTGCAACGGGGCACCCGAAAACGTTGCCGGAAACGCTATAATGACGTCCGGAGACGTGGGACATCCAAGCTGGAAGGTAACACACGTTCTCGTGCCTTCACGGGAGGTGGATCTGCCTCGACCCAGGATCTGACGGCAGCAGAGCACATCGCCACGTCTACCCTCACGCCTGAGAGCGTGCAGGGATTTGGGGGCATGGAAATCGGCACCCAAGCCAGTGCACCAGCTGACCAAACCCAAGGTACATAAATAAAGTCCACATACACAGAGATGAGTTTACAAGATTTATAATAATACTGGCATTAAATAAATGCAACAAAGCCATACAATAAATCAAATGTCACGCAGCTTCAATTAACCTGAATCATTTGGGTCAATTGTGTACGCTAGATGTATGCCTAGTTTTTAAATGTCTTGGATACGGATATCACAATGATTTCCTCATGTGGTAAATACTTTATTTTCCTTGTAATTATATATGGCTTGCCAAACAATTGGTGTTAATCTCTCGTGAAGACGACAGAAGTAAAGTGTAGCCTACAGGTCCTATACTGTGCGGGCAAGCACATGCGCCCTTAAAATAGCGTTCTGAATACGCGTTACAGACTTTAGACATTGCGCCTCACATTAGACCAGCTTTTTTTTGGTCAATGGCGCACGGCGCACAGCGTTTTTTTTTGAAACTGCAAAATACCACTTGCGCCAGAGAAACGCCTTCTCTGTTCCGCCCCCGCCCATGTCGACGCAAGTTCATTTCGAAGCGCGCCTCTGGAGGGAAAAGCGCGCTGTGCGCCAGGTGCAAGATAGGAATGATACATGCGTCGGTGACAATGTCAATTGCGCTGGGTGCAAGATAGGGCCCATAAAGTACAAAGGAATTAGAAGTACCTCTTGCGCCCAAAAAAACACTCACTTCATTGTGACTAATCACTCTAAAGACTGCAATTAAATAAGAGACACAAATTAGCCCAAATCCCCCATCATAATCAGACATACACGTTCTGACAAGAAGCACAGCTTTAGAAAAGAGACTTTCAGACATTACCCCAGGCTAACTTATGTGAATTTAACACAGAGACAAAAATAGTCAGATACTACAGACAAATAGATACTCTCTCTTACACACACACACACACACACACACACACACACACACACACACACAATGTTGTTGCATTGAGATATAGATCTTAGCATTAATGTTTTTATGCATTAGTTAGTTAGTTAGTTTGCCTGTGCTCTGCACAAAGCTAAAGTTCTAGCCCACTGCAGATTTAAACAGGCTTTGCCGATATAATCACAAGCCCCTTTATAGAGCTCAGGACTCACTCTGAGAGAGAGGAAACCCTGCCACTGATGGGGGAACATCACAGAACATTTCTCTCTCATGGTGGCGTCAAGTTGGAATGATGATTTATTAATTGCTGATGAATTTCATTAAATCCTCCCTTGACTACATTCTCTCTCACCACTGCAGAGTGTCTAGTAATAGTAAAAAGTTGATTGCTGTGGAAAAAATACATCATTTTTATTTCAATAAAGGAAGCGAGCTTTGTGCTTCTATGCTGATTTAAAAATACAGCAGCACTGTGCCTTGGCTGGCCATAAGATAATGTTGCAAGATAATTCAGGAGTCAGTTTTACTGGAATATGCCTTCTTTGATTGAACACATTAGCCTTCAGCAACAAACAAATATGGTGGTTTATGTGTACCTTTTTGCGTGGGGTATTCTACAAAACCAGACGCTAAGGGTAGGCCCAATTATCATGAGCAATTTTACTGTTTGTGGCCCAAAAAAATATTCTGTCCAAACCAACAGGATGATAAAGATGAAGTATATAAAGTAGAACGTCTTTTTGTCATTATCACAGTCAGTCAGGATGTATTATGGTGAGTCAAAACATTTTCATATATGTTAAAATGGCCATTATTTGCCCCCCAAATAATCAGACAATTTCACCATCACTGACCAATGCGAAGTGAAGCTATTCCCATGGCAACAACTCCTGTGAACTGCATCTATTGAAACCTCGGAGGATTAACGTTTCAAGTCCATGTCAGAGTGTGATATGTGCAATTTAAGAAACACAGCACACACACCCTGCAGTCATGATAAATTAAATCTAATCTCGGCAACATGTGAATCATGCACGCAGTTTCTTTCTGTGTTTCAACGTAGATCCCATGCAGTTGGTCTCACACTCACTATGATGTATGCAGTAGTCACATGTCCCTGAATATTTCATCACAGTACACTGGATGCAAAGTGTCTCGGTGACACATCACTGAATTACTTTTTGTCCTGTATTATGTTACACGCATTGCATTCCTTAAAAGAAAATGTATCCTCAATACCTCAAAAGAAATGCTTACTCTTTAGAAATGTCATGTTGTAGGTTGGGAGACACATGAGTGATAGTGTATTGCAAGTGGTTCTGCTGGATGTGGAAGCAAAGCCCTCACAACTGCTTGTTTGAAACACTACTGGTACGAATCTCTACATATGGTGCTATTCCATGGAATAAGGTTCACTTTTGTTCCACACAAACACACACACACCTATAACATGCATCACCCCAGCTTACCACTGTTTCAATTAAGGGCCAATAAACATAATGAGCTTCCTTAAGACAAACTCTCACAATAGCTCACAATCTCTTGCAATCCCCAATCAGCCATAACTGGCATTACACAAGTGAAACAGCCATGCACTATTAATGCAAAAGAGAGATCTTGCTCTGTTGCAAAATATTGTGGACGGGCATGTTAATGAACCGAGTTTCAATCCAATCTAAATGCGGATGTGAGTCCCTATGGCAGCAGGGGTAAAAAGCCATTAATGATTTTTATGTCGTTTTTCATCCCACCCCCACCCCTACCCCCCCAAAGAAATAGCGCATATAGATAAATAAAGAGGCTGCGGTTTGAAAACGAGGACAGAATAACCAGAGGCGATGAGTTTGCTCTCGCCTCACAGAGGAAACACCTGAGGGAGAAGCCTTGAGCACCACGACCACCCCATCATCCTATTTCCACCCTAAGACATTGTTTCGTTTCACGTATCTCCTTCCCCCGTGCCCTGAGAAAGGCGAGTTGATTTCTGCAGGGATGAGATGCTGTTGACTGTAGGGGAGCGGGGGTGGGGTGTGACGGTTGGAGAGAGGGGAGTGGAGTACAGCAAAAGAAAAGGAAAAAAATAAAATGCCCTTTCAAAAACAAACGCTGAAAAGGTTTGGTGCATTGTGTCATGAAAATGACTACAGGGTTTTCCTGCGAGGATTACGTATCAGATGTTTCCTGCTTATCTATTTAGGCTCCTACTCCACGGTCCACGAGTCTGGCTTTTCAAATCTATATTTTTCCAGCTGATAACTAGTGCACTAGACCCCAGTTTGATGGAAATATACTACTCTGTGGTGTGATAAATACACTTTGGACTGTAAATCTAAGGAAGAAAATAATAAACAGTGTGTGAACAGGACAATTGGAAAGGATGATGAAGCTGAAGATTTAATATTAACACATTTCTGGAACCAGTGTCCTGGAAGTTATATGTGTAGAGGGATGCAAAAGGAAGAAGAATTGTTATAAAAAAAAATCCCGTTGCACAGTGATTTTAGCAGATCCGCCCTCTTGTTTGATTTATTAAGACTTGATATGTGTCTGGGGGGCTACACCACTATTTGTTCGCTCTGTCATAAAATCACAAAAGTAGAGGTATGTGTGTGGGCAGAGTCAAATGCCTCCAGCCACATATCAACAGAAAGTTTAGATGTACACACACATATACACAATAGAACACCTACCCCAAGTCGGCATTCATCTATGTATTATCATCTTTTTGTATTTTGTCTTTGGATTGTCAACATCACTGTCATCTTTTCATCCAGAGAGGCATTATGCTACAAAGATTTCCTTGAAAGAATACCCCCCCATATTACACTACTGCATAATGAACATCGGCAGCCCTGTGATATTTTTACAACAGCTCCTCATGTGTCAAACAGAAATTCCAAGTTCACTCACGACTTTCTTTTTTTTTAAGAGAGAGAGAGAGAGAGAGGTGCGAAAACGAGAGTAGTGCGCAAACGCTCGTGGTGAGTTTGCTTTTTAATTAGAGACTGACATTTCCCTTTATTGGCTGCACAGTACATTACACCCATGGCAGCCCCATTACTTTCTACAGCATGTTGCCGGACAAGTCGGAGATTCTGCATGGCTTGAAATATGTTGTTCCATTAAGGCTGCATTTTGCAAGAGTGATGTCGACGAGGGCCAGGAGTCATTTCTCAAGCCTCCTTGTCCTGCTCATCTGTGGGACACACAGACACACTCACACCTCCCTCCCTTTCTGCCGTACCCCCTCCAGAGCCAATCATAAAAGATTCCTCAAGGTGACTGTGAAGGGCCTGTAGAGCAAGCCGAATTTCACAAGCAATCAATTATTAATCCCTGATAGTCGAGTGTTAATATTGCACACGGCCATGAAAACGTATGTAGAACAGATGTTCTAATTGGTCAGTTTTGAAGTTGCCTTGTGTGCTGTCTCCATGAACAAAGTGCAGAAGAGGAGTTAGCGGGTGTAGTTCTTGTTCATAAACACTGCGCCGCCGAGGAGAATGATCTTCAGATTCACAGGCACATGCGCTCGCACGCACACACACTTAAATACATCACATCAAATGTTAATTACACTGACACAAGGACGCACACATGCATGGATGCGCAGACACGCATATATTCTACCCACTTCTCAGTTTCTATGTTTAGAGGGCTCGGAGTGCCAAAAAACAGCCACCTTAAAGATTCTATGTGCTCTCTCTCACTCTCTTTGCCTTTATCAGAGGCAACCTGTGAATGCAAAATTAAATGAGCTAGTAAATAAAAACTGTGGCTGAGGCTCAGAGAGAGTCAGAGATGCTGAATTCTCAGGTGCTACTGAGAATGCCTGAGACTGTGTGTATGTGCAAAAGGCTGGCCGTCCAAACAGTTGAGCCAATGGCTTTAACTTCAGAGCGGGATTCAAGTTGAAATTTCAGCCTAGAGGTTGGCTTGGGAGTGAGCTTATTAGTGCTGAATGGATGGTTCCTCTCGATTGATTTCACCTGGATAAATCGATACTGCACATTTTCAATCTTGGCAAAGCTTTGATGTCTGTATCTGAGGCATGGTGAAATCCCAAAACTAAGTAAAAGTAAAAGAATCATTATTAAACTTTTAAAGCTACCAATGCCTATTCAATTTATGTAAGCGCTCGTGATGGATGCTTCAAAA
Organism: Sprattus sprattus; assembly: GCF_963457725.1. Taxonomy (NCBI): domain Eukaryota; kingdom Metazoa; phylum Chordata; class Actinopteri; order Clupeiformes; family Clupeidae; genus Sprattus; species Sprattus sprattus. Next base: position 21,454,622 of record NC_137913.1, on the reverse strand, counting down.
ATCTTGCTTTGCACTAATTATCAAAACTGTTATTAAGGTGAGAAAGTCCAGTCTTGATTGCTTGTAAGTCAATTGCAAACGTCTTTCTTTCTTCTGTTATATATTTCACTTGACCACTTTAAGTAAACACTGTGGACATTTTCCTTATAGAAGAGCCCAGTGACCGCCACAAACCAGTCTTAGCTGTGTGGAAAGTGTATCTACTTGATGGTGAAACTTGACACACATCAATGTATCTTCTACACACCTCAAGGCTGTTAATTAACACAATGAAGGAGAACAACTTTCCAATAAATGCAAAAAGTGTTAATAGCACCCTCCTACTGAGCCATTAGGAGTTATTTGTACTCAGTACACTGCACCCACAATTGTACCTCCATTTTGAGAAAAATATGTTAGAAGTTCTAAGGTCAATACATTCAATCGAGAACTGTGCCTGTAAGTAACAGACTACAAAGGATGGAGGAGATTTTGTGGTCAATAACACCTCTGGTGCCGTTAGATTTACCAGGGGAATCGAAAACCCCACTTCCTGTGGCTGACTACGGAGTGTTAAGCATGACAGGGCCAGAAAACACAAACCACCAGCTAATCATTTATTTATCAAACCTTCCTGCATTTGTGTAAACTGGCAGCTCACACCCCATTCAGGTGGGGGTAGTCTGCTGAGCTTCTAGGTGCCCAGAGCAGTTTGATCTCTGACACAGACAGGAGAGTAATACATAAATAATTCCACAACAACAGATAATGTGGGGAAAAAGGTGGTCAAGGAATTAGTCCTCCAGTGGTCAGCCCTGCCAGTAGCCACTCCCCCTTGTTCATTTCATCGATTTTGCTGTCATGTTTCCATCGGCGCTATTCCATCGTCCCCGCAACTGGCCTCAGTCTCTCTCCTGCACAGACATCCATTTTGAATAATAAGGCAGACAGGGGGCTTTGGTAGAGTCTTGTGAATAATGAAGCAGACAAAGCTGCCCGATGTTTGGTAACGCTGGAGGACAAGTTGCCGTGGGTTGTGGGGCAGCATACCAAAACAGTTTGGCTACAACAATCGTGGTGGAGGGGAGAGCGTTTGCGCCAGGGGGAGTGAAAGAGAAATGTGAGAGAGAGAGAGGGGAAGAGAAGGGAGAGGAAAAGCTGCAAGGTCTGTGAAGACCTGGGCAGGGGGTTCCACATGCAGGCCATTGATCGTGAGTGGGGGGGGGGGGGGCCTTCGGGACGGACTTCGATCTCTTTTAATCAGATTTAAATGAACAATTATTACCAGTCAACAGTGCAGTTGCCTTGGCTGGAGACACGCCGTAAATGTCACGACAGCACGCATGCACTCCCCCTTTTATTAATGAGTTCATTTATTTAATGCACCACTTAGAGATCTTTACCGAGACACTTCTCTACTCTACGGAGGTGTTGTGCCACCCCACCACCCTCCTCTCTTCCCGTACCCACACCCTGCCCCCCACCCTTGCCTGCTGGCGGGTGTCAAGGATACCCATTCTCTTGCCTCTCTGGCATAAATGAGCTCATCTCGGCATGAGAGATGATCAACCCGGGCTGCGACTTAATTAGCTATTAATTTTCCGTGTTTGCTTTTATTTATTTATATTCTAACTGAACCCCTGATACCAGCATAAACAAAACATGCTAAATAAATTAAAATGGGAGAGATGGCTACTAGCTGGGGCATTGTCATTTGCTGACAATAGAATACCATCCATTCCTCCTGCACAGTAAGGAAAAAAACTATGTGATTTCTTAGTGTGAATGGGCTCATTCCTCAGTGCCCCAGTGGTCTGCGGACCTTGACTTGCTGGACTTTTTTTTTCGGCACTGTGGAGAGGGTCAGCCAATTTTCCCAATCAGACCTCGGCAAGCCACTGCTGGGAGATTGAGTGTGATTGGGACTCATTTTGCCTGCTCCCACGCATTACCGCTGCCCTGCAAACGGAACGCGCCGAGCTGGCATTCAAGCCTGTCGTGAGAGAGAGGGCTGCCAGGATAAGGGCCGCAGGAGACGAAAATGGAAGGAGAGAAAGGATTCAGCAAGAAGAGCTTGGTGGACCAGAACAGGACGGCCTCACTGACACCACAACCACACAGATGGTACGAGATGGGCACAGAATGTACACCGACTGTAAACAAGAAGAGGGGAGAAGGATAGAAAAAAAACCTGAACTCCTCTAATTTGGAGCATGAAAACTCCTGAGTTGATCTGATAAATGGGATACCCTTTTGGCCATCCGTCAGCTCACTTATTTGGCTTATGATGGTGTAGGCTTTTCTTTTACGGTGACAAGCCCCCAAATGCCTTAAACGCATCAGGGCTTTCCACAGAACAAAGAGACTTGCAACACAAAGCTTGGAGAGAGTTGGAACGCCACAGCTGGATTGATTCAAACTGCACCTTCTCCCCACAATTACTGTTAGTGTTAAATTACCTAATTAACTTCCCTTGTTTACACAGCAATTGGTTAGGTGTTACTTAGAGGGCTGATGTATAAATAAGCACAAGAGGAGGTATGCAACAAATGTATTGTGCTACTAAACTCGCCCACATATTAGCAACACACCAGTATTGCAGCCAGTCCTGGTTGCATCAGTGGCAGGTTCCAGTAAGTGGAATCAATCACATGAAGTGTTGCATCCGCTCTCTGCTTGGCCACGGCCTTTATCAAACGCACCACTCATTAAAGCAGCCGGCCTACCCCCTTTATTCTCCCTTTCCTGTAATTGGGCTTCTCAGGAAAGTAATAGAGTGACTGATAGAGAGTGTGGCCTGGATTGTAATATGTCAATATTTAAATTAGCATCACAATTGGGAATGGTCTTCTCAAGGTCTGAGAAACATCTATTTTCATTAAATTGGCTTCGCATAAATCAATCAATGTCTTGGGTGGTTGCAGAGCCAGCAGGCTATCCATTATTATCAGCGACGGGCCACATGAGGCAAAATGTGCATATTCAGCTCGAGTAACAGTGAACAGTGATTGAGTGACATATTTGCGAAATTACCGCAGATATATTGTGAACGTTCATCGTTCTGCGTTCGGGTGGGCTTTGAAGTACAGGTTCATCACAACATGACACAGTGCGTTGCCAGTTTATAATAAATGAAATCCTCGTCCACATTCTTTCGGTCAGCACTCTCCGAGTCCACATGATTGGGAGAGGGCATGTTAATGATGAGGTGTCAAGCAGTGAACTTGTCAGAGTAGTATGCTCACACATACTGTAAGTAACCCACTCCCTCCCAAACCCCCTCTTCAACCCCCTTCCCTTTCAGGAAAGACGTGACAGCCTAATGATGATCTGTCAGCGTTTTGCGTCCATCACAGAGGAACACCTACTTACACTGTACATGTGCAACAATAGCAATCCGTTTCCATGGAGTGACCACCCACCCCGCTTTTCAAATGAGATATATCACACTAATGAAAAACAAAAGGGGAAGCCTGGCGGATTGTTACGAGGGGAGATCAAATGTTCGAGAGGCGACGGGTTAAATACACATCAGGGCCCATATTCATAATAAAGCATTTTATCCTACCTAAGAGTACCTCCACTAAAAGCTTCTTACTTAAAGGTTTTCTCCTAAATCCTATTAACATAGGTGCTGACAGACCAACTTTTACCAAGGAAAGGCACTAACACCTAAGCTAAGACAAGTCTCATGAACAAGCTTGCTTTCAATGACCTCTGTGATTGTTTGATGACAGGTGTGTCAGGTCTGTGCCGGTGAGTAGGCATGTGCTTCATAGCCTTCCGCAAAGAATGACAAATAAATATGCAGCTGGTTACATATTAAATAATAAAAGAATACGCTACCCTCAGGCCAAATATCTTCAGAGTTTTCAAAATGTGTCTGTATGATGACACATTTGTGTCGACAGGAGCTACTTTAACTTTACAATTAAATGATGTAAAGGATTGATTCACCTGTTATTTTTAGGAGTTTCTCTTAAATCAGCAAGTAAGGAGCTACTTTTAGTCTTTAGACAGGCCCTGATGTAATGCACGCTGCTGGGGAGAGGGGACGGGGTGGGGAGGTCTGTTTAAGTCTGAATGGAGAAGATCTAATGAAGATCCTTCATAATGCAGTGATAGATCTTGAGAGAAGAAAAGTAGGGAGAAGTTTCAAGGAAATTGCCGGGAGGTACTGAAATCCCATTTGCTATTGAAATGAAAGGGAGGATACTGTCTGGCCTTAATATTTGCATGTGTACTGCTGTCCCTTTGCAAAACATAATCATAATATCATAATATTTGATCCATTTCAAGACGCATTCATATGCAAAGTCCAAGAGTTAAGTTCCTTTGACCTTGAAAAATTTGATAGCTTCATAATCCCTCCACAGCTGGAGGGCTATATTAGGCTTTTTGCTGTACTTCATTTTTCTTTGTTTTTCTAGTTCTTGCATTGTGCAACACTGGTAAAAAAAAAAAAATTTAAAAAAAATGATGTACTTCAATTCATATAATCCTTGTCAAACCATAATCTTGGCTCTGCTGTGTTGAGTAAATGTTTATAATGTCATTCTAGTGAAGTTGGCAAAGTCAACCCCCACAAACCCACATCCATTGAATACAGTGGAAACATGAGCACTTTAACTGTGATTGATAAGCATTTACCCTGCCTTACCCACTCTCCAAAGAACTCTGTTTTGTTCTTAGCAAGGCCCCCTTCCGAAATGCCCTCTAGTCCCTGACTCATGGTCCATGGCTCATTGGTTTAATAATCCTGGGAATGGAGAGGCAATGAGCCAATCAAAGAGTGGCTAAAGGGAGCCTTGTGACCTGGTGGAGACAAGCCATCACAAGCTAATTTGTGACGTGGAAGAGTCCCCAGAGCCTGGGGGGGGGGGGTGGGGGGGGGTTGAAGGGCCTCACAGAGAGAAAGCTCAGCTGGGACTACCGTGGGACACGGTGTGAGACGGGCCATGTGTGTGTTTGCCTGTGTAAGGGTGTGTGTGTGTGTGTGTATGGCTCCTCCAGCTACCCTGATACCCCCTGACCGCTAACTCACTTTCCCCCACCTGAAGCGGCACTCGCTCAGCCGCTAAACAAGAGCAATCCCCAGGAAAAGCGGGACAAATTACCCCCTGGACGCCTGGCTGCCTGGCATGATTCCGCTGCTCCACTCAGTCCACAGGCCTCATCTGCATAACCAATATAATGTTCTGCTGCTATTCTCTCCTCTCTCTGCAACCCCCCCAACCCCCCGACCCCCCTGCTCTCTATCTCCTCTAATTTGGAGACCACGCATAGTGATTCCAGCTATCACAGCTACAGCTCCGGCTCCTACACCTGCACTTGGGCCACTCCTTGCTCACAAAGGAATTGTAGCATCACCACGGCCTCCAGTTTCTCAGTCATGTGAGCCCAGTCCCCAGAGGGGAGTGCTTAGAGGCTCTAGACCGTGCTGAGACTGACCTGCACAGACGTCATGGACACTCACTCACACACACGCACACACACATGGACACATACACATACATACACGCACATATGCATACACAATGCTGGAAAAAATCAGACAACAGACATAGATAGAAACTCGCAATTCCTTGTCTCTCAGATATACGTACCGTAAATCCTCAAATAAAGGCCGGGATTCAATTAGAAGCCGGGTTTCAGATAGTAGCCGGGGTCGTGGTCCATACGGACAAATGAAGGCCGGGCCCCGAATACAAGCCGGGGGTAAAAAAAAAAGTAGCCTACCGGTATATTACTGTAGCCTACCAGCATCAGTCCGTCGGCTCAAAGCAGGCATCACAATTTAATTGAATGCATTTCACAAATACGTACATGTTCTCCTCATGTTTAATATTATATTATATAATATTATATTATATAATATTGTTGGCTAATGGCTGTTTGCAATAAAAAAAGAAATTTCCCCACGTAGGACTACTAGGCAAATGTTTAGCCTAAATGCACGTATCTTATAGCCTACTGTTGTTTATCTGTAACGTTTTAGTTGGCTAGGTTACTTTTTCCAGAAGGGATCATAAAGCAGTAGTAGACTTACGTAACTTTGATATTAAATTCAAAGAGATGGTGTATGCTGATTGCTGAAGAGCATTCGGGAGAAAAAGCAGCAAAGAAGTTTGACATTGACCCGAGACGAATGCGATAGGCTACGACTAGCAGGTGGAGGTAGAAAGAAAGTTAGGCTGGATATCAAACCAGCTCGATGAATAAATGTTTTCAGTCCGCGATAAGCATAATAGAGTGTCTAGAAAAATGATTCAATTCAAGGCTTTGGAAATCTTTTCCTCCGTGACTGACTGTGGAGACCATAACTCCGATGTTTATTTTTTACGTTGACACCCCGACCTAAAGCGCTACGCGATTTGCAGGAAGTGTTGAACGCATATTCAATGAATTATATTAGCCTACTGCAATTATGCCCATTATTTAAATAATACAATTCTATAACAGAAGATAAGTAAGAAATAAAGGCCTGCCCCTAATACAAGCCTGCCCCAAATAAAGGCCGGTGCGCTGTGCAGCCTAAGTAAATACAAGCCCCGGCCACTATTTGAGGATTTACGGTATGTACAGTACACAAGGATAACAGTGAGTGTGAGTGTGAGTGTGAGTGTGAGAGTGTGTGTGTGTGTGTGTGTGTGTGTGTGTGTGTGTGTGTGTGTGTGTGTGTGTGTGTTTGAGAGAGAGTGAGTGAGCGAATGGGCAAGCAAAACAAACTCAAAGGACAAGTTTTTGTCAGTGTCCTCTTTTTAAAAAGGCCCCTCTTGCTGTTCCATATTTTACTGTCACTCAAGCACACTTAAGAGTGAGGAAGGAGGGAAAGATGGAGGGAAGGATAGAGGGCACCGCACTGAGGAAGGGCTAGAAAACATCCATCTTCCCATTTCCAAGTGCCACCATGCTCCGGCTTGTCAATTTAAATAAGGTCTCTGACCTCCCATGGAATGTGACACTGGTGGTTCAGGACAAGGGGCTGCTGGGGGCATATAAAAAACAACAATCGCTAGGTGAGGTGCCCATGTTGCTTCAGCCCCTAACACTTCAGCTTGACTTTATATCCGTCACTTAAATGTCAGGAGATAAAGCTGGAATGAAATACCCAGCAGGCAGTCACTAAAGGTTAATTAACATTGAGGGAGAGAGGGAGACCTGTGGGGGGCTTTATAATTAAACGACCAGCTGAGTTTAGTGCACACATACACATAGACAGGCACAGCACAGAACAGCCTACTGTTGACTTTAAAATCTCCGGTATTGTTGTGAGAGGAGGGGGAAAAGAGAGAAATTAGCAAGAGAAAAAGCTTCTACCAAGCCTTTTAAGGACAGAGAGATTATGATGTGACAACAGGTGAGGTGTAACAGTCGACTTAAAATTAAAATACAAAATAAAATACAAAAAATAAAATACTCTGCAAAGGTGTCGTGACATCCTGCTATATTAAGATATATTTTAGTATATATTTTGTATTGTTTCTTTGGAACAAAGAATGGTGGTTTATTATGTGCTTAGAGGCATGAAAGCATGAGTACATCTATATACTTATTTAATGGACGCTTTTCTCCAAAGCGAGTTACCAGTGAGGTATAAAACTCAAGCTACAGCAAGTTCGACATCTGATGAGCGTAAGCATCACCCAAAATAGCTGTGGTCAATTTGCCAAGTTCTGAGAGCAAAGTGAGTACCTAAATGCCTCTGTGAGCTATGCTCACTGAACAACCTGGATACTCAACTATTCAAGTTTTTCCACGAACTAGAGCATGTACCAAATCAGACTCTCAAAGACTTCTGCAATTGTGGATCCACAAGGTCAATCAAACACAAGAATAGAAATGGTTAACGGAGGAATGGAAGGGTTTGTTTTTATATTGTGGCGAGCCAGCCCAGAAGAATGAAGGCAGACACAGAGATGTCAGGTTTAAAGTCGAGTCATGTGCCCCGTACACTGCACAACCTCCGTGAAATGCCACTTCACCAGCACAAATCTCATGCCCTATACACCGCACGATCCCAGGAGTGCCAAAGAACACTCAAACAGGAGACAGAAGGCAGGTCTTATACTGTGACATAGCTATGACACGGATGGTGGACATTTACGCCAACTAACACATTACAAAACATCCCAAAACCAAACATTTCTACACAAGCACACACACAATGCATTATGGGCCAAACTTTTGCACACACAGAAGTACGCTATCCCCCGGCACACTGCAATAATTTGACCTAGCACTAGCTTGTTTAGCAGGTTGTGCACTTTGTAGCTTTATTAGTTTGAAATCCTTTATACAGCGAAGAGAGCAGGAGGAAAGGATAGAACAATGTTTAAAGTTCTATAACCTCTAATTCAAGCATCATGGAAGTCATTTATGTAGATGAATGTTCCTTACAAAACAGTCTCACTTTTCTTGAAGGGTTCACACAAAACCTTGAAGCTCCCGAGCACCGTGTCTGCAATGAAACTAGTCTTATATCCTTTAAAATAGTGAAAGTGTTTGCTAGAGACTTCAAACTTTCCAGTTGTACATACATACTGTTTGACTACGTGGACACTTGGGGATTGCATGTTAGAAGGTGTATGTTTGGGCTGTGTGTGAGGAGTATTGTCGAGTGAGTACTGAGGTACAGCCTGTTTGCGTATGGGAAGTATGAGAGATTAGCTTGGTGTGGTTGTGTGGGTGCGTGTGTGTGTGTGGTTATGGATTTTTGAGTCTGTGTGTGGATGAGCATGACTCACACTGAGATATTTCTCTGTGTGCCAGGGCGAGGAAGCGAGGAAATATAATAAGCTATCATGTGGAGTACCGTCTTGGGGGCATTTTTCGCTGTTTTGCTCTCGCTGCCAGTACCCCTCTGTGAGCTGGGGTGCGGCCAGGCTAAACTCCCCCCTGATGAACATGAGGGGCCGCATGGGAGATGGGCTGTCTTCCTGCACCAGGGAAAGGGTCTCTCTGCCATACACCTTAAGCTTCAGGTGTGTGAGGTGGCACGGATCCTTGCACTCTTTGTATTTTCTCTTCTTTCTTTCACTCTTCTTTTTCTCTTACCTCCTTCCCCTCTGCTTTTCTACTGATAAGTCTATTATTGACCGGGCTTAATTGCATTTAAGCTGAACACTTCCCCAAAACTCAGGAGTGTACATGCACACCGGGACTTTCCTTGCCTTGCTTCTGCCAAGGGCCCACAGCCCAAACCCAACCCCTTCCACCGCCGATGGGATTAGTCACAGCATACAGCCCTTAGACAGAGCTAACAGGATCGCTTCATGAGGCAGGGTGTGGGGGCAGAGGGGGCGATGTCCAGAGTTTTCCATTACTCCAGCCATGCCTTAATCTCGTTTCACTTATCTTCCGCCCAGGCGAGATGCGTGATTGTGAGCTGCAAGCGAAGAAGAGGAGAGAACACGGGGGCGTTGGGAGAGAATGGAGGCCTGGCTCTGGAAGATCCCCCGTCATCTCTCTCTCTCTCTGTCTGTCTCTTTCTCCCTCTTTTCCACTCTCTCTCTTTTCTCTTTCTTCTTCTCTCTCTCTCTCTGCCTCACAGGCTCATTAGACAAAGCGAGTCAGGGGTGCCTGCTTCATTTCGCAGGTCTGAAAAGCCTTCTCTCATCACCATGGCAAAAGAAAAAAACCCAAAAGGAATGAGGTTAATTGGATGCCATTTGAGCGAGTCTACAGGTAGCTACGGTAACAATGGGTTTCATTCCTCCACCGTCGGGCTGAGGCTCTCAGGGCAACGCCTAATGAGATGCCGGGGCAATGTATGAAAACACCAAATGAACTGCACTGAGGGAGATCTTTAAATAAGTCTTCAAACGGAACAGCGTTTATGCACAACCTCTGTGTTTCAACTGGACTGCCAATATTTTGGAACCACCCGTGCTTTGGTGCATCGTGGTTTAGGACTCACACAAAGAAAAATAAAGGGAGGGAAGGGTAGTTTTTCTTTTTTACACTGGCAGTGGCTCAGAGCAAGGGCAGCCTCTGTTCCGCCCTGGAGCTTCTGCAGGCCTTCATGAGCAGGCCCAGTGAGGGTCAGCTCGTTTCCACTCAACGTGATCAGCAGGCCACGGTTCGCCCCACGCAGCGGGTGCCGGTGCGGATGCCTGCTTGCCTCCGGGTTGTTTGACCCCAGATGTACAGAGTAATGATCTGCGCATCCCGTGAGAATGCATATGAGACATTAACGCGGGCAATTCATCACGATCCTGCAGTCATTACCCCGTGTGCTACATCTCCTTGCTCTGACTTCTATGGACAGCCTCACGGCTCCCGATTACGTATGCACAGCGCAATTCCAGAGGGGTTGGGGGAGATCGATAATGGCGCTATCTTTTCGCTTTCTATTTCCTACTCTTTTATTCAGGTCTGGTCCTCATTGTACCATGCATACATATTTGTTTTGGAGGGCTTTCTTCCACTCGCTCTTTCTGTCTTCCTCTCCAAGCTGTGGAAAACCCCCAGCTGTATTTCAGAGCTGGTTCACCACCAGGGACCGGGTAAAGGTAGAACCTTATTAATCCGACCCTAATTATGCATTCCGGCTGCCTTTAGGTACTTGTTCTTATAATAGTCGGTGACTCGCGGCTGCATCCTCTCGCAGATCATCATGGTCGAACCATTAGAGCAGATGAGAGCCGAGCAGCTTCCCAGACAGAGAAAACATCATTAGCGCTCGGCTACCATCAGACAGATGCACCATCGACTGATTCCCCACAATCTCCAGTCAATGATATCTACCCAGGCCTACAAGGTTCCTCCCCCCAAAAAAGAAAAGCAAATAATAGGAAAACAGTTTCTGGTCTCAGCGCACCTTTCGTATCCCAAGGCATGAGGTCCATATTGTCTGGAGCGCATCCCTGACTGACAGCCGGCCCGTTGGTAAATGTTTGTAGATATTCCCTGATCTGCGTCGAGTCCCACCGGCTGTTTGAGTGTAGATACTGATTCATTAATGTGGAACAGATTGACACTTGGGATAGGAGATGAAACGGAGCTTTGAAAATCCCAGAGGCCTTAGTTAAGTGCGGAATGCGATCCATCCATCGACGGGTGACACCTTGCATTATCATAGCCGTTAATGAAATGCCAGAGCACCAGGGTTATAACACAGAGACATCCTTCAAGAAAAATAAATAGATAAATAAAAACGCGTGCTGCTGTTTGACAGACCGTAGACCTCTAGTTGTCTTGCCAAAAAGAAGCTGGGAAGATTGACATGTAAGGCAGGGGTTTGTAGGGAGGGAAAGGGAGGCAGGGATAGGGGAGAGAGATCTCAGCAGCTGAATGCATTCCCCTCTCAGCCAGATAATAAGGGTTTAGACCCTGTCAGGGCTCTTGCCTTGGGTGATAATTGCAGCAATTGTGCGGCGGCGTGGATTTCTGTGCCACATTTTGCCATTGATTTTCGAGGCTCCTGCGAAGGTGAGCGAGTCATATTAAACAGTGCCACCTACGGGGTGCTGGCAGCCACTGCCTGGGACAGTGGCAGCTCGAGTTTTTTTATTTTTTCAGAGGGCTTTTTTGGGATGCTCGTCACATCCAGCTGCCTGCTTGCGTACGTGGCACCTTGGCTCAGAGACCCCGCGGCATATGGGCTTCTGCTTCACTCGTAGATTAATAGCTTTTATTTGTCATCGGATTCATCTCAAAAGGGCAGCTCAAAGGAGGCTATTTTTATTTTTACAATGGTCATGGGGGATTTTTGTCAGAACAGGAAACTGCTGGCGGTGGTAGTGGCTTCGCCTTGTCTCATGTGGCTTCTGACACAAAGTTGCCTCCTTAGTCACAGCACAACACTACGAGGGAAGGAGAGAAAGGGAGGAAAGGAGGCGAGAACGACAAGATGATTTTTTGGGGCAGAGCCAGTGATCACAAGCATGCGTGCCCTCTGCATGTCCAGCAGAAACCCAGGACATTACTAGATGCCTCAGCTGCTTCTCTTGATCTGCCTCCAACAGTCAGTTGGCCCCTCATGCTGGCCTTATGCACTCTTGACATGGTGACGCATGCATTCTTGTTCAAATGTACATTTTGGAAACCAATTCTCTGTAAAGACAGAAACTTTTACTTTTGTTTTCTTTTTCGATGACAAAAAAGGTGGCGTTGTCTTTCTACTAGTTCATAATATCACGTAATTCGCACACGGAGCACCTGTGAAGCTGTGTACTTTTTTAGATTATTAACGACATTTTGTGTGATATGATGTACTTGCCACCAGTACATAATATCTTGTAAGATTTCATTAAAAGTCTGTAAGAAGAGATTCTTTGCAGATGCGCTGGATGCTACTTGTGTTTTTATTTACTATCTGGAATGTCTTTCGGTCAACTGCTACTCTGATTACAAAGAGCAACAGCTTCTAGTATTCTCCAAGCTGTGTTGTTTAAATAGAGCTGGTTAGGTATATACTGCATCGTCTTTTATCACCCTCAGGACTCTAATTGGGCTGTGAACTCAATTCTCATCATGCGAAGGGAAGAGGAACGGGAAAGGAGGAGGAGGAGAAGGAACAGGAAAGGGGAAGGGGATGCAAGACAGGAACTTATGGAGCACAACACCGTTTTCGGTAAGAGCACTGGTACGTAATGATCCCTTGCTGTAGTTCAGTGCAGTGGAGGTGGCCAAAGGTCACTCTCTTTGAAGTAAGGGCCATGTGAGAGGCACTCAGGACTGAGTGGCCACAGAGGCAGATTTACGTCGGTTCTATCTCCCACCGCAGGCTCTCTCCATCTCTCTCTTTTACACACAAACATGCTACTACAGGGGAACCACACTATATCAGTGAACTATGACTGCCATCAATAATCTATCATTATCAGAAATATTGACAATGAGAATATATTAATGTTACATGAATCCGTAACCATTATTGCTTAATGTATCAAAAATATTAGTGCCAGTACTATAGATATTAAAATATTGACGAAGCCTATTGTTAATGGCCCATACTGTCTTACCCACATCGTAGTGTAGACACAGCCTCTGTTATCTCTGCCCCCTGCTGCTTAGTAACTCATAACGTCACATTTGTGGGATGTTCCTTGGGGATTATGTCCGTATCTCCTCATCTTGGGCAAAAACAAAATCTCCAAAAGCATAAATCTGTGGCTGGTTTCTTCTTGCGAAGAGATATTCATAATCACAAACATTCATAATAAAATCAAATGGACACATGACCTACTTCCCGGTCTAGGAGCACATTATCTTCCAGGGCGCTGTGCCTCTGCATGGCTGATTGGTTTAGCCTGCTGGACATGGTCCACACAATCAGCAACACAATCTCAGACACAATACACATACTACACTATATACAGTACATGAAAACACAAATGCCCGGTGAACACAAACACACTCATGCACACACATGCAAACAGAGAAAGAGAGATCGAAACATAGATATTTACACGTTTACCCCTGCACACAGACGTATATCTATAAACAAACTTCAGGATTTTTCATGCCTCTCGCCTTTTTTACCTGAGATAGCTGGGCAATAAGAATCTATATCCCTCTCAAAACACTGCTGCCTGGCAATGTGTGAAAAGCTTAACCCCCTGCCACACTGTTTTTGAAATACTCAATCCATTTCATTTGCACTTGCTTTAGAGTCGTGACCAAGGCACAAACCCTTCACTATGTGCTGCTGTGCTGTACTTTACTGCATGTAGGCAGCTGGGCATGACATAACCAATTCCCCTGGCATGATGCAGACAGTGCAAAAGGCCCTATGTCGGCCACGATTACTGTGAGCATGACTATGCAGTTGCTTTATAGTGGTAATAATGGTCCACTGTGCCGAATTAACATCATAAATTAAAGAATTACAAGGGTGCAGTACAGTGGCTAGATACATTGAGCTACACCAGCCAAAAAATATATATTATTGGCTCTAAGGGCTTAAAATCCCATCAGACCTGCCATTAGCTCCCAAAGGACAGTCTATGTTAGTTTAAGTGTTTGAAGTGCAGAGTATTAAGGATTCTAAAAAGACGTGGCAAGCCATGGGGGTGCCACAGGTTCGCTAATAATATACGCTGGCCTTAATTGTTCTGGCAACAAGGACATTTGATATGGTTTTATTGCTCTTGAGCGGAGTCCTGAGGCTCTTTTGAAAAAAAAGATGAAAAAAATGAAATGAAAAAATAAAACCTGTCTGATGTGCAGTGAGAGAGAGGTAGGTAGATAGAGAGAGAGAACCAACAGGGACCCTCTGGCTGTGGAGGAGAGGCTCACCTTGACGAGAGGAATGTTTCCTCTTCCTCCCTCCCCACAGCTCCCTACCTTTCCCCCACAGCTCTCTTTTAGTTTGGTCTCATCAACAGCGGTGCTGGCTCTCTTTCTCTCTCACTTCACTGCACCCCGCGCCCACAACATTTCAACACTGACTTCAAGCCACACACAGACACACACACACACACACAGCCACGCCAGCAGTGTTGTACATCGTTACCACTCTGCTTGCTTCCCTGGTGAACCATGACTTTGTCAGTCATCCAAAAATTGATCATCACCATTGCTTTAAATAAAAAATCACTACAAATATAAGACGAGTCTTGAAGCACTTTTAAAAGTGAGGGGAGAAAAAGGAACCTGGTGTGTGGAGGGAGCCAACAGAGCCCCTGGGCTGTGGAGCAGAAGCTCACCTTGACATGAGAAATACATCCTCCCCATGAAGTGCCTCCCTCCCCATCTCCATCAGCACCACTCCATTTAGCACAAGCGCACACACACACACACACACAGTAAACGTCTCTCACTGAGGAGAGCGTGGGTACACAATTATCCGTGCAGTGAATCTCCACACGTGGAACATCGGCGCCGACAAACACATACACCTCCTTCCCACAGAGAAGGAGAGAGAAGTGCTCACCCAGCACAGCGCTGCATTGCGCGCGGACTAACATATGCATGTTGACAGCTAGCCTCACGTTTATATTTAGAATGGTGCCCGCGGCCAGTGAGTACATCGCGCCGACTATGTGTCAAAAGCACTGAAACCCACAGCGAAGACTGACACTGCTATTGATCGTTCCAGGTCCAATCCCCTTGTGCTATCAAATGGATGTGTGTGGGCGTCCACTTGTCTTAGCTGTGAGTCTGATATATGGCAGTTTGATTTGCATAAATAAATAAATGCATAGACATTAGCCTAATTACCAGGCTCATCACGCAAGTAGCTATGCATTAGGGTTAAATGCTAGATTAAGCAGGAATCACAGGCTATGCATTTTGCTTATTAAATACTAAAAATGCAATGATCTGTGCGCCGCTGCAAAACAATATTTACCAGCGCCAATTACCCTTACTGCAGGGATACTGATTTCAAATGAAGAAATGGCCCAGTCAGGAAATAATCCAAATTAATTAAATATGAACACCTCGAAGAGTAGGATGATATACCATTCAAGATATACCCCAGTGGAGGAATTGGCCCTTACCCCAGGCCCCCTTGTGAAACTGCCCTTGGGTGGGCTAAAAGCATGCCTGCATCAGGAGTAACAGCAACTTCAAAGCAAGATGTTCACGCCTACATCTCAGTGGGGAAAATTTTAAACCATCTTCAAACAAAATGAAAAGCAAGACTTCACCCTTATACAAAACGTCACCCCAGCATGTGACGTAAATATACAATCCTTCCTTTTGCCCCATGGAGAAAAATAACTAAATGAATAAGAGGTGAACCACCCCACACACTAGAAATAATGGACCTCCAGACCACAGTAGAATGCGATGGTAATGAAACTTCAGGATAAAACAAATGCTAACCACTGTACCACCTCCACTCCCCCCATGGTGAAAATGAGCTTGAAAATGAAGACAAATGGTTGGAGCGTTCGCGTGCCTTGGCTTTGTTGGCCAGACCATTTGTTCTATTCAAACTCAACAACCAAGAAACCACTAGCATCAAAAGAAACAAATAAAACAGACGTGAAAAATCTGCTTTGCTCCCCCCTGAGTGGTTGGGTGTCAGAGCAGACCAAGTGGAGTTTTTAAGTAAAAGGACCCTGAAACCCTGGTCAAAGTCAAGGCCAATGTGTCAGAAAAGCTTATCTCATAAGAGAAAAAAACAAGCACACATTTCTTGTGCCTCCGTTGCTTGCAGCACTTCCGACCATAAGAGCCGGCGTGGGATTCAGCCAGTTCCTCGGGCTTCAGAGCAGACAGCACTAAAATCCTGTCCCGGCACTCGCGGCTCTAAGAGATCATCGTGGATCTACAGATGTGATACCCACGATTACTTTTCAGCGCATCATCTTTTTCCCGCAGATAAGAAGAGGCCTTCTTCTTCCAGGACTGCACACAGCGTATGTGACTGGGGTTCCAAGAGCTCTCATGCAGCGTCTTAGATGACGGGATTACAAAGATCACGCAATGAGCCTTTAATTATGTTAAAGCCTGAAATACTCATGTTAGCCAAGGCCTGCAGAAGTACACTACACTACACTGCTATGCCCCAGTGCCAGTCCACTTGGATTATATGGAAGGTGGCATGAGAAGCAGACGTGAATTTGTGTGTGTGTGTGGGCATGTGCATGAAGGCGGCAATGGAGGACAATGTATGCAGCACTAATATACCCAACGCTCTAACCCTTCCCTTTCCGTAGAAATGCATAAAAATATGTTTATTGTCGCAACAATAATTTATAATGTGCTTCTTGAACATTTTGTAGACGACCCTCAAAGCTGCCCTTAAGACCTGCGAAATATTTTCTGCACGATATGTATCCTACTTGTCAATCCAAATAAAGAATCAAAGTGTGTGTGTGAGTGTGAGTGTGAGTGTGTGTGTGTGTGTGTGTGTGTGTGTGTGTGTGTGTGTGTGTGTGTGTGTGTGTGTGAGTGTGAGTGTGTGTGTGTGTGTGTGTGTGTGTGTGTGTGTGTGCACACGCCAGCACACATGAAGCTCTCTCCCTGCCACGGGTCTGCCTAATCGACTTTAATTGTCCTGACCTCTAGCTGGCCGCGGGTCTTTGCAGTGAAGCGCGTCCCATCGAAATGCTAATGAGAGGAATCAGTAAATCACAGCTGTTGTCTTACCAGGGCGTCCGGACCGGCCTCTACCTTGCCCATTTATTTTGCCCGCCATCTCATTCATCTTCCCCTAGAGTTGACTGACTGATCCCGTGTAGCCTCAGACCAACACAATAATTAATCTGTGTATTAATTATTGTCACTGAGATTATTACAGCCACATCTAACAAGCTCTTTAAAGGTCGTCGTGTCCGTTTGTGCGTGTGTGTCAGTGTCCATGTGTGTGAGTGTGTGTGTGTCCATGTGTGTGTGTGTGTGTGTGTCTGTGTGTGTGTGTGTGTGTGTGCTGGGATGTGCCTAAGAGAGGAAGCGAGAAAATGAGAGAGAGCAGGGGAGAGGAAAACAAGAGAGATAGAGAGAGCGAAAGAGACATGTCTCTTCATTAGGAGAGCAGTGAATCAGCCTGTGCCTGTACACAGAGAGTGGCTCGAGTGGCTCCTTGACCCCTGCTATCCCATTAGGCTTTTCTTGTCTGAGTGTGGCTTCAAACCAGGCAAGACAACAGCTTAAGCTAGCGAAACTATCCTCTCCTGGAAACAACACTGTGTGAGATACAGCCAAGCTAGCTTTTGTTTTGTTTTTCTATTGTTACGTGACACACTGCAAACACTCCATGAGCACACATGAGTTAAAAGTGCAGAACAGCCCTCCATGTAAAATAACATAAATCAAAGCAACAGCTGTACAGCACAGACTTACTGAGGCACCATCTAACAGAAACAAAAAAAACATTTTTTTCCTTTAAAAAAAAATTATACTTCAAATTGGTCAGATGGAGAAAGAGGCTTTTTTTTGTGAATCACTTTATTTTTTGCCAAAATAGAAGAAAGAACCCACCAAAACAGGGTACAAATTCTGCTCTTGGCCCTCTTACCCTGGGTAGGGGTGGGTTAATAAAGCACCTTTCCCTCATTAAGAGGCCCCACACATACACACACACAAACACTCCTCTCTTTCTCTCCAGGTGGAGTGCAATGAAGCGTAATACCGCTTTGTGTTGTCCTGTTTTCTTCTACATCAGTGCTTTCATCAGAGGCCAACACAGCCGCATAAACAGCTGGTGTGAGGAGGGGAGAGCAGGCGGGAGGGGTTAGGCCAGGGGTGGGTGGAGGGAGGTTAGGCTAGGGGGGGGGGGGGGGTATTTAGGCCAGGGGTGGGAGGAGGAGGGCCGGCTAGGGGGGGGGGGTGTTTAGGCCAGGGGTTGGAGGAGGGAAGGCAGGCTAGGGGGGGGGGGGGGGGGGGGGGGTTAGGCCAGGGGTGGGAGGAGGGCAAGCAGGCTGGGGGGTTGAGGGGGGGTGTTGTTCCCATCCCGGGTGGCTTCTTATACTGGTCTTCCATGACACGAAAGCCATTTGAGCGTATAGCCCCACTTTACCTGCCCACATAATTACACCTGAACCACACCTGTGCTATGTGCAAGCAGGGAAGACCTCTACAACTAGAATCATAAACACAAACAAGCACACACACTGAGCTAGCAGCTTTTACCACACACATACACACCTGGGCCTTTTGACACATCTACACCTAGTCGGATAACACAGGATCATTTATCAGCGGTTTCTTCAATGGCATGGGGAAACTACACTGGCTTGTGCCGCACAGAAGAATATTTATGCGAGAAAAAGAGCATTCATCTTTCGTTATCCAATCTGATAGAAAAATGTCATAGGGTTAATTTGTTGGTGTTCCTCCACCCACAGGTACATGTCTCGGCTATCTACGATAGGGATTCACAGGAGCGATTATAAGACTTCACTGTGTGGTGAGCTGCGTATTATTTATGATGGACAAAAAAAGATTAGCATAGCATGCTCCATACTGCTGGTCTCTCCAGCAACTGTAGCTCTTGACAACAGTGTTGCCCAGAGATTACAGCTTCCACCTAAAGCAAAATAACTGACATTTCTATGACTGAAAGTACCTCCGCCACGCCAAAATCCGGTCCGATAATGACCTGGTTAATGATTCTTCCCTAATGGTGACTACTACAAATTTTGGGAGATAAAAAGACAAACAATTAATATAATTTACTGCCTCTCCATCAGAGGAACCTCCATGCAGAATCACGGCAACAACGGCAAACATCTGTTTTCAGTGGGGCTTATTCTGAGGAGAAGCCTGGACTGGGCAGAGAGAGGGAGAGAGGGAGCGATGTGTTAGAATGTAATCAATATTAATGTGGACCTGGGGGTAGTATTGTGTTCGCCTCTGATTGCTGTAAAACGCTCAGGTCAGGGGAAAGGTGATGGGGGGGGGGGGGGGGGGAGTGAGGATGGAGGGTGGATTGGAGCTTTGAGATGCTAATGGGGGGACGGCGGGCAACGGTGAGGCTGAGAATGATCTGAAGCCAAGACGGAGCTGAGCAAAGAGGAGAGAAGCCAGGTTGCTGAGGAAGGAGTGGGTGGAGAGTGACTGTTAGTGGAAGCCAATGCAGATGGAGAGAGAGAAGGAGAGAGAAGGAGAATGGGTAATACAAAACACAAGAGGGGGGCTGAAAGCTGGTGTAAGAACGAAAGTGAAAGAGGAGGCAAAAAAGCGAGAGAGAGAATGAGTGAAACGGAGGGTTACAAAACATAGGAGGGGTTGAAATTGTATGAGCGGGAGGAAAAGAGTGAAAGAGAGAGGGGCTGAAAGAGAGAGAGAGAGAAGGGGAGACAGAAGGGGAGCGAGTGAAGAGGGGAGGCGCAACAGAGAGAGACAGAGAAAGGAATGCCACAGGGGGTGGCTGGATGAGATGTCAAAGTCAAACTGCAGATTTAAATGTTCCCGGGGCTATTCTCTGTATCATTTCAAGTCAATTTTGGCATGGTGCTGAAAGGATGAGAAGTTAAGCTTGGGAATATCTCTCTCTCTCTCTCTCTCTCTTTGAGGGGCTTCATTGTGTGTATGCTCTTCACATCACAATACAGCCATGTGTATGTATGTAGCATGTTAAAATGCTCTTTAACAAAAAATAAACAATAGGAACAGCTCCATCAGCCCTCGTAGGATTGAGCCTTTGTTTAGCTCATGGCCTGTGATACTTACCACTGCACCTTCTTCTTTGTTTGTTGAGGCACAATGGCTTGCAATTGATATTATAATTATTAGATATATTATTATTCTTTCAAAACAAAGACTTTCTGAGATAGAACTAAAGTTCCCAGAGGGCACACCGGAAGTAAATGACCATCACCAACAGCTGAGGTATAGAGGCAAGTGAGAGTATTGTCATGGCTCGTGGATTCTAACTTCAAATTTCCGCATCAAGGATAGTATGGTATATCAGTGAATACCACAAAGCCACTAAAAGACCATGAACTCTGAATCTCTAGTCCCCTCTCAAGAGCATATTACCATAATATTGATATACTGTAACTATTGCACTGTGAACGTTTAAGCTGAATTAAATAATAAAAATAAAACAGCCCAATGAAAGTACTGAGAGGATCTAATGGAAGAAAATTACAGAGAGGAGCCCCCTCACAACCCTGAGGACACACACACACTTCAAGTCGATACTGTCCAGTCACTCCCACAGTCAATTTAATTGAGTTCACAGCAGTTTGACGCGTCCAAACTCTTCCCTAGAGTTAGTGCGCTCTGTGGGGACATTGTTTATTTCTTAGACTTCCTGTGTGTATCATTCCTTGACAAGCTTGTGTTTTCCAAACTCTCCCTGTTTAAGCCACAACAACATAGATAGTATGTCTTGCGGCCAATATTTTAGTTTAGGGAACACATCTTAGCCATTAACAAATAACTAGGCTAATAGCATATGTGTCTGTATTATTGCTAAATAAGGTCTGCATTAAGCACCATTAATAATTTATTAAGCCTGTATTCACTTATTTCATATCCTCACTTGATAATTTATTCTTAGTACATCCTTAATAACCAAATAACTGATCTCCCACCTAAGCTTCCTGATAAGTAATCAAAATAGAAAGTTTATAGCCTCCTAATACACTGTCTGACTATGTTACTTACAGTGATAGAATAGTTGTAGAATAGGTATTCCTACTGACACATTTTTTTTCATTGCTCAATGCAATGTCAATGCAGGTCCATGCAATTGCAATGGTACTCACCAAGACTGCAAGTGGTGACTGGGAGGCAGGGCCCCTGTTCTAAAGAGGAAACTTGCTCATGAGCAGTTGGTGCCCTTCAATCAGTAATACCTACATAGTACATAGCATTACATAGTATTACTGATCCAACATATGTTCCCTGTTCTAAAGTCAAGGATTATTTTCCAAACTATCAGACAGAAATTATGAAAATGGCCCACTATGACTACAGACACATTCATCGTTAATAAACTGTAAACATCTCTTTCTGAAACAGGTTCCACATCAGGCTGATAGTTATCTAATGACAATGCAAGAAGGATGAAAGCATGTCAGCTTGAAATTTGTATTTTGATAGTTACCATCTTGTGTAACGTTAGGTTAACACCAACCACTGTTTTTTTTAAGGATGTAACAAGAATAAATAACCTATTCAATTACAATAAAAAATGAGTGAATACATAATGTATGATGAATGATGCATAATGCAAAGGTTATTGGGCACTTATACAGGCACACATTAGTAATGTGTTATTGGCTACATTTCTTTCCTAAAGTGTTACCCTGTTGGGTAACTGCAAAGGCACCATCCCTTGTTGATTCCTCAGGAACATGTTGTGAGTGAGTGATTAAGGCAGCCCTGCTCAGCTGTCAATCTGCATTTTGCACGGTCTGTAATCAGCATGTGCCTCGTCAGGGGAGGCACACAGGCAGAGTGGCCCCTGACGGAGCTGCTTATCGCCTAGCGGTGATTTGTACCCCCTCCACACGGTATGTACTGTACATGGTCGATGACTGATAGCATCGGGTGAATGTAAGCAGGTGGAGTCGCCTCTGTGTCAGAGGCACTTCCTGACCCACAGCATGTCCAGCTGCTGGAAGGGGGGTTGTTGTGTGGGGAGGGGCGGGTACAACAGCAACCCTGCTCCTCAAAGGAAGCTGTGAGTGGCACCTTCCCCTCACCTCTATGTGTGGGTGTGTCGAGTAATTGTGTATGTGTGTGTGTGTGTGTGTGTGTCTGGGTGTGTGTGTGTGTGTGTGTGTGTGTAACTCATGAACGTGCTCAGGGGTGTATCCTTCCGTATCAAACACTGAGGCAGATGGCTGATAAATACACTTAATTCAAGGAGTCACTGTAGAGCGGCCATTTTTTTCTTCCTGCCCGGGAAGATGGAGGCCGTGAATCCCAGGCTTGGGCTTGAGAGA
Source organism: Sprattus sprattus (assembly GCF_963457725.1). NCBI lineage: Eukaryota > Metazoa > Chordata > Actinopteri > Clupeiformes > Clupeidae > Sprattus > Sprattus sprattus. The sequence continues at coordinate 21,432,342 of NC_137913.1, read as the reverse complement.
CAGGCATTGATCTTTTCAAAGCGCCCGGTGCTCTTAGGTCAAGTGAGGTGAAGGATTAATTGTTGATTTTAACTGAGAGACAGGAAGATTAGACCAGTTAAAGAGGAGAGGGAGGAGGAGAGGAGGGTGAGCAGTGGAGGCGAGTAGAAATACTTTGTACCTGTGTGCACGCACGAATGCTGGGGCCAGCTAATATATCACGGCACCACTCATATATCTAACATGGATCCCCTTCCGGAAAAAACCCTGATACACCAGCACGTGTGATGAATGTCTTCAATTACGCTATGGTGTAAAAGTGTGGAGATTACACACACATTATGGATGTTGAGATGTTCCCACCGCCCACACGTGCATAGCTCAGCACTCTCGTCTTAGGCCTATTGCACACGGCATTAAGCCGCTAATATCCCTCCACTCTATGGGTTTGTCTGAGAATGTGAGTATGTGTGAGTGTGTGTGTGTGTGTGTGTGTGTGTGTGTGTGTGTGTGTGTGTGTGTGTGTGTGTGTGTATGGAAAAGGATGGGAGGAAAGTAACTGCTCAGTGCAGTGCGAGTCTGGTGTTGAGGTAGAACTGCCGTGGTGGGACTCTTCCTCAGCTAGGCAGCCTGCTGTGAAACATGCCGGTGATTACCATCCCTGGATATGAGGGGCCGTGTCTGCACCCATGTCTGAGATTATAGCGCCTGGTATATTTAACCATAATAACAGTCATTGTCTTTGTTGAGTGTATTAGGATATTCACAGGGGCTCTTAAGCTCAATGTGGGCGTCAGAAAGTAAGATCTATTCCGTTATGCAACATTAAATAATCCTGAATAATGTAATTAACAGAATACAAATACAGGCCCTTTCCAATAAAACATTTTACTGCAGTGCAAGAGAGATGCTTTTTGAGCATCATATGGGGGAATCTTTGTTCCAAACCCATGGGTTTTCACAAATGGTATGTACTAGTAAAGTTACAATAGCACTATTTACAATCGTATATCACAGCAGGTAGTAAAACCTTGCCATGCATTCCTGAACCTATAAATTCATACCATATGTGACTATAAGAGAACGGTAGCCACCTTGCTTGGGGAGTGTCGTCAATAACCCAGGAGGAAGCTCTCCTTCATAGCTCATGCCTCCTGGTTGTAGTCCACTCTCCCCCCACCCCCCCCAAATACCTTCATTTCACAGAAGCAATCGTGATGAATGAGGCCATTATATCTGCTGTTAACCAGGCCCTGAAAACATCCCCACGCTTTCCATCCTTGTGAAAACCCCTGTAAAAAAAGCTTTGAGGTTTTAGACGGAGCCTGGAAGCCAGATGAGGAGCATTAATACAGCTTGGGAGTACATTTCTAATCATATCAAGATCTGCAGACACTCCATGAAGGTGAGAAGCAGTGCTTATTTACCCTTAGGAGAAAATCAATGTGTACATGTTATCAATAAAACACTCCATGAAAAAACACACAGGAATGGATCCACGTCCGATCGCACACAACTGCACCGCCGTCTCTCTCACTGATCGAGCGCAATTTGAACGCGTGATTAAGAGCTCATTGACGTCTTCCTCTTTTTCCCCTCTGCAGACATCAAACAGCACTGGCAAGGAGACTCCATCTTCTGGCTCCGCATGGAGTCCACCAGTCCATGGGTGATTTTTCTCAGTCTTTCTAAATACAGCCCTGCTCCCTTTCAGCAGACCACATCCATCAGCCCCAGGCCAAAACAATCCATCCAATCTAGAGGCCCAGATTCAAATGAGCCACTTTGGGCAAATTAATGACTATTGACAAGTTTGACCAACGTCTAATGTCTAGGTTTTATGGATTAGATATAACAAACTATGCACATACTGTGTACTTTTTTTTTGTCCCCTAGTAAACATTTTGATAAAATATCTGCACTCCTATTAATTAAACCCATTTACAAACACTATCACATTTTCTCATCAGTGTTTCATATTCTTTTCCATTGACTCAATTTCAATTAACACTCTCCAAGCATATGAAAGTAAACAACATAAACAACACAGGACAACACAATCCTCTTCCTCTTTCAGGAACCCAGAGTCAAGATCTTAAATAATGATTAAGTGTCAAGCTTTTCTAAATACATTGCCAATGTCTTAAATACTGACTAATGTGTGCCATTTGGGAGATCACAGGTATGGCAAATTGGCTTTGGCAGCTCCTGTCATTTGCCTCTGATTTGCAGGAGTGTATTCATAAAGCTAATCACTCATCTGTATTGCTTTTGCCAGTGTGAGCCAAAAGAGCTACAGAGCACAATGCACATTTGATGACTCTCACACACAAAATTCAAATTAAAACATTTCTTTCATTCAAAGGCCTCCACGGGGAAACAAAAATGTCAAATTAAACAACTCTGCTGTGGCAGTCGGGGGACTGCATCGCAAACCCCCTCCCCTCTGCACACACACGACCCCCTGTGGGGTTCTCTGATTGCTGAGCAGGTCAAACACAGATGCTAGGCTAATCCGCTGATTTGAGGCACCCAGTCCAATCATGCCTGAGTCACAGTTAGTGACGACTGCAGAGTTGCCTAGAAGACGTGAATAAGCCATGGTTGGGGGTGAGTCACAGGGGAAGGGGCCTAACAATAGACCATGAGCATTCATCTCCAGGGGACATGGGTTAGAGCCCTTAGGGGGGCAGCTCACTTGGAGGAGTAAAAGTGCTACTAAAAATACCCCCCCTCAAAACGTCCATAATTGCTCAAGGGATGGAGATGGTCTGCACCCTATTTGATTCTCCTTTTCCTTCCTCTCAAGTGGGAATACCGCCTTTAACACCATGTCTGGAACAGCAGGAGGCCAAAACGTCATCCCTCCAGGGGTTCAGCCCTGCCAACGGATCCTTCTTCAATGGTGTTTCAGCCTTCAGCCCAGGGAAAAAATCCTTGTAATAAACCATATTTATATCTGCTATGGGGTTAGAGGGTCCAAGGATACTGTAATCATGTGTCTGAAAGGATGTTCAGCTGGGGACAGTGTGAACAAGCACAGGCTTATTTGCCCCAACATTTCAGGTTCCATTTTGTTATCTTCCACATTTCTCAGTGTGCAGCGCTTACTTTGCTTGCTGAACTCTCCATAGCCTCGAAGAGAGCATACTGCCAGTGGGCTGAACCCCCTTCTTAAAGCTATGAAGGCAGCCACTGGTCTGACTCAGAGCTCGCTAATGAAGAAATTACCACGGGCAGAGGCTCAGGTCAGAGCGAGGCAATAATGGCCAAGCACCAATAATAATCTCCCAATAAAAAAGCACAGAGCCTTCGCCATGTGCCATCTGCTTTCCACCAATTATTGGGATTAATGTAGTGCTCAGGAGTCACCACGGCAGCCAAGCACATCCCCGCCTCGGTGCAGTGGAGCACGTTCGCCCGCCGCCATCACTTCTATTATCACAGATTCCTATCCACCATTTGAGGGACTTCAAGTCCCTACCTCCACCAATCAACTGAATTATCTTCGCACACTGGACTGTCATGTTGGCAGGCGACCTCCATTTTTCTGCCTCAGAGAGAGAGCGTCCGGAGGCAGTGTCAGGCTACGGTTGACAGACAGAGAGAAAGAGAGTGAGTGCTCACTTGGCTACTGGACAGCTGTGTTAAGAACGAGCTACTGACAAGGAGCCTCCTGTCCACTAAAATTCTAAGATTATCTTCGAACAGTACATCCCCTACCCACCTCCAAAAAAAAAAAACACCACAAGAGGAAGGATCATTGAGGTATATGAAGAGTGAGGGCTAATAGTGACAAGGATGACACTAGCAGAAGTACCAAGTTCTTGATGCGCTGACGCTGGAGTGGAGGTTCAGGCTGATTCCCAGGGCTCTTTCGATCCGCTTCATTAAGCAGCATACAAACGATGTCTATTTCTTCTGACAGATGCCACGTTCAAGTGGAGAACCTCTCAGGGGCCAGCACGCCATATTCCTCCGGGGCATCAACAAGACTGCCTTCTTTCCGCAGATGACATCCACCGCTCTGAGCAGACACTTGATGTACGGGACAATAATGAATTTCTATCATGAGCTCGAATAAAGGTGGCCTTGTGAGACCAGTTTTTGACAGTGTTGTTAGTTCTCCGGCGAAAGGACTCCATTCTGGACAGTGAAACCGCAGAGTTATTCCTGTGTCCTGAGAGAGAAAACGGTAGTCAGAGTTGTGGGTGAGATTTCATAACCTCGACATGGCGCACATCTGTGAGGTCTGCCCAAGGACCAAGACGAGGCTCCCTCGGAGTTCCGACTTCAAAGACACCTACACCCGTGAGTCACATTTCATGGGGTAGGCAGGAGAGCGGCAAAGACATTATATCACTGCCGAAGAGCACACATACGCATGTCTCATGTTTTATTCAGCCAGAGTCGGGAGTGAACTTGCACTAGCTCCCTTTAGCAGAAGTGTCCCCCCCTCAACCCCCCTATCCCCCACAGGCGCTGCCTGGTCAAGGCAGTGAATGAAGAGAGGAGAGGACAGGACAGGGTGGGGGAGATCCCCTGTGAGATCACTCTTCCCTACTCCAGTGTGAAGGAGATAGGAGATAGCACGCCAGCCCTGGGATGGACACCACCTCACCTCAGTTTACCCTCCCCTCTGCATTCAGGCCTCATGCATAACGAGCTTAAAGCCTTCATTAGTTTATGCTGTTGTGCGGGAGCCTAATGAACTGTTGGAAACCAAATGGATTGGTCACTTGAAACAAATCGATATTCACAGTGGGGGTGGTGGGAGTAGGCATTTCTTTGGTGGAGAAGAAGTCTATGCTTCTTAGGAGGTTTCAGAATTACTGATACTCAGATAGGATGAGGGATCGTCACGGAAGTGGATGAATTATATGATTTATTTAGTACCACATGGGAACAAACATGTGCAAAGCTTTTTGGTACCAGCTTTTCCTCAGTGTGCCACAGTGAAAGTAATACCATTTTAAAGGCTGTGACTAAGGACACCAAAACTTTCTAACCAAAAGAGATAATGACTAAAATCAAGAACATTACAATGTTGTGAGTCGCTGACCTGAGACAAGCAACATCTCATAAGAATATGAATTATTCACAGAACAAGTGAATAAGTGAATTATTCAAAGAACTGCTTTTAGTCAGTTCCACACTGGCAATCAGTGCACCTGTACAACAAATGCAGTGAAATAGCTAATTTGTGTGTGACAATTGTTAACTGGGACAAGCATATTCTAGCGAAACAGTACATTACCAATATAACCTAAGCCAAATGAACTATAAAATATCCCTGGCATAATGTTTTCAGTCTGTAAATATCAGGCCATGCCTTCAATGCATATGGGTGAAATGACAATAAAGATTCTGCAGCCAGTTGCCGAGCAGTCTGCCATTTTCCTGCTGCTGCTGTTGTTGTTGTTACAAAGAGAGGCTGTCATCCAAGGGCAGAGGGGAAATATTGTGAAATGGATGTGTTCAGTAGAGGCACTGACCCCTTTCCCTTCGACCTCATCCATCCAAGCACTCACTCCTCATTCGCTCTGCTTTCATTAAATCATACTCCATCTCTTTTTTCTGTTTTATATTTTTTATACATATATATATATATTTAATCTCTTAAGTTCAATTGCTCTTTCTGACCAAAACATTCATTAGAGAAGTCAAAGGGGTCCCCACAAACTGAATGGCTATTCCCAGCCCACATCTAACGTCAGCCTGAGTTATACGACTGTTGACTCTATAAGTGTTTTCGCTGGCCTGCAGTCAGTGGGTGAGGAGAGATGGTGGTTACAGAGACCATATATCTCCTCTACCTTCCCTCAACCCTTCACAGCTCAAACAAAAATGCGTTCATTACAACCTGTATAACAAAAGACATTTGTGAACTGAACTACACATGTTGCAAATGTTTCCTTGTTGCCACTGGCATTGGGGGGAAAAACACTCGAGATGAATGTGACACCGATCAAAAGACGCGCAACAATTAAGCAATATAGCACGAGTGGGAGTGGGGTAGGTAAGGGATAATCCCACGGGTGGTGAGGCCGCAGGCCGGGTGGCGTAGGCAACAACACACGTGGGATTATCACGGAGTGATTTATTATTAGCTGTGAAAAGTCCCAAACTGTTGGTATGTTGACGGATAATCCAACTCATGGAACGTCTTTCGTCCAATCAGAAACAGCTAAATAACAAGGATGTGGAGTGTTTAAGTAAAGCGGGTGTCACAGGCCATTCCGGCTCTTTTGCTAATGAGCACAAAGCACATCTGGCCATGGGACCTTAGGACCATACACTTTGCTTTGGAAGCGTATCCCTCTTTTCCACCAGCTAGGGGGCCTGCCACCAGCAGGTTCTGCTTACACACAACGTAGGTGTAGTTGTGACTGCCAGGTGGGGGGGGCAATTGACATCTAAGATGCTGAGTTCCTTTCCCAAAGCGATCATCTAAAACAAGACAAAGTTTTCCTGCCTCTTGCCCATAAATAATTTCGCCTCAATGTCACTGTCAGTTTGTCGGATGCTTTGAAACACAAACATGGCTCTCGCAAAACACAGAGGGGCTCAGAGACAACCTTGGGTGTGCAGCAGAGCTCCTGAATACAAATAATGCATGGGTGTTCCCGGTCAAGCCAGTGTGGAAGGTCCTGTGGATTCACTTAGAGCAACAGAAGCCCCTGCTACTACAAAGAAAAAAAGTAGAGAGAGAGAGAAAGCACCAGAGAGTTGAAGAGCTAGCATGCTAGCTTTTAATTAATCTCCTAACACATATGTTCACATTCATTTAATCTTGTCAGTTATACAGAGAACTTCAGAACTCTGCACTGAGCCTACATGCATGCGCAGGGGTGGGGGTGGTTTACATGTTTGCAAATTCAGAGCAGTACTCCAATGCGTCACAGGCAGCAGCTCATATTCTTGACATGTTCCGAGAGAGCTCGGGGGACCTAGCCTGATTGAAATATCACACACTGTACCAAATCTTATTAGCCAACCTTTGCTGAGTGAATTCATTGCAATCCTTTGGCTGGCTCATACATCTATAGTGCCCGAGATGGCCAAGAATCAGGAAGGCTCCAAGTTTTTTCCTTGTCTCATCCCTCTTAGGCGAGTGTTCCAACACCAATACCGATGAATCAATGCCATCAAATCGCTGCAGCAAAGGGATGTTTTTTGTTGTTGTTGTAGGTCTGATGCCAGTAAGAATGCCAAAGAGACCACATAGGAATTTGAATGCTGAATTAATATTTTCCCTAGAGAAGGCACCAAGCCCATCCTCAGTCAAAACAAGTGCAATGCAATAAGAGTCCGCCTCAGAGCACTCTCATATTGGACTGTTTTTTTCCCCCTCTTGACTGGTCATATGTTTTTTATATCTATTTTTTTTTTCTTACCATAAGCTGTTTTTTCAAGATTTACCCTGGAATACTTTTTCTACAGATGCAGTTAAATATTGAAAGTATTATTGGCTTGTTACATCTGACAAGAAAAATAAGAAATTATCAAACAACTGCCCACATTTAATTACAACTTTGTGCTTCAGAGATAGGATGATTCCTTACTCATCCTTGACTTTTCAGCATATGTTTAGTTTTTTTAATCTCTGGTAGTTTCAGATAGAAAGACAGAAATGTGAAACTTGAAGTGCATTTGTATTCTGTTCCTGTCAGGGGTATGAAATGTTATTGATAGTTTTGAATCAGGCCGGTTTGAAATGCATGAGAATATATGCTTTATTTTTATTTTTATTTAGCCTTAGTCCTGTGCCAAATGTCCTTCTTAGTTTCTTCTCAATAGTCTTAACCTGTTTTTTTCTTAAATTGAACCTAAATGCCCAGACATTAGTCCAGCCAAAGAAAACCACAATTTTTTTTAGTCTAGTTTTAGTCGATGGAAGCTGTTGACATTGTAGTCTTTTTAAACTACTGCTGCTTTAAATAAACTTGCAATCTAGCTGAAACCTCACACTTGCCTTGCAAACACCAACCACCAGTTAGCCCTGATAAAAGTAAGCTAGCTTGTTAATTGATGTATTTCGGTGATATATTCGGATATTTCATGCATGCAACATACACAAACAGAATCAGACCCCAATAATTTGCCTGGGCTTGTACTTTTTCGCAGTAGGAAAATATACATGAAGCCATCTAATTCTAACGTTAGCAATGTCCCGTTTTTGAGATGCTAGCCCACTTAACGTTGTGTCTACACTCAATCCTTCATTGCCTTTTCTGCTCAATTTCAGCTTCTTCACAACAATTTGCCAAATTAATTTATTGTGTTCGGTTTGGTTATAAAACGCAGCCTATTGTAACACCACCACCTTACTAGTTTACTCAATATATTTAAAAAAAAACGTAACGCTGAAAACACATGAAAGTGAAGCAAAAAAAACTCTCTTCACTCTGTGTGGGCATTACTGTTACGTGAGGAGATTGTGTAACAGACTGAACTATCAAGATAGCTTGAATACTAAGTCAGCTAGCTTTCGCTCCTTATTTGCATAGGTTTAAACTTTTAAACCGATTTCCAGTAGAAAATGAACGGAACAAGTTGACCTACCTTAGTTTCTTTGTCGTAAGCATTAATGTGCAGCTTGAGGTTTTCGGTATTCTTCCCAGCTATTTGATGTTTGCATCCCTTTTGATATAACATAACAATTAGCCCCTCATTGTACCCAAATGGGCCCAAATATCAGTTTGATCCTTTCTCCCAACCGCTGTCATTATTGAAGGTTAGCTTTCTGTAAAATAGTTGAAAGGTTAATTAAAGGTTGCTCCTAGCTGTGGTTAGTCCTGACATACCTTCATTCCTCGTGCAGCACAGGAAACGAAACTGCTGCACATCCACTGAACACGATATTTGGATTGTAATTTGGTGGTGGGGGTGGGGGGGCAGTCTATAATATGTTGTCTTCTTTTGTTTTAGGCATGGGGAAAAGGTCGCTGACAAACATATTTTGTCATAGTTTTCGGGAACGAAATAAACTAATGGAAACCAAATAGGATTCCCTAAAAAGCCTATCAAAATGCATTCTTGCATAAAGAACTGATAAAGAAATAGGAATTTCTGCCTCACTTTAGCCTCGTCTTTCCTACACTGAATTAATTTCACAGCATGCTTTTCTGCCTCATTGATTTTTATATCTTCATACAAATGACATGGCTATTTCTTTAATTAAATGTACTAACCCCAAGTAATGTAAACTGTACTTAAGTGCACGGAACTGCGTAACCATGCCACAAGAGCCCTGATCTGAAGTTACGTGATTTTACTATATGTTAGAGAACGTGTGTTAACAGTTAATTGATTGAAATGATTTACATTTTTAATGTTGTCAATATAAATTTGACTGATGCCTGCCTTTTGTCAAACAAGATTCGACAACTGTTCTGCAATAGACATTTCTGAGAATTAATATAAAAAAATGGGTGGTGGGGTTTATAGCACTGTGGAATTTGCACCACCTCATGTATTGATTTTTAGCCATCTGCCTGTGTCTATAATTGTGCTTTAACTGTAAGTCATTACAAAGAGAATGGGTCAGGCACAGTGATAAAACAGATCTAGAAGTCTCACAATAAACCAGAGGGCTTTTATGCTGTCAATGGTGCTGCACAGCTCCTCTTTGAAAACAGGTTGCGCTGGGGTCATTGTGAATATCTGAAATGAGTTTTTCTCCACGCGTCTCATTTCATATGTTACGCAGTACCTCATTCTTCACACATTTATTGATGTGGGTGGTGGAGACGGATGTTTTTTGTGTGTGCACGTGTCCATGTGTGTGTGTGTGTGTGTGTGTGTGTGTGTGTGTGTGTGTGTGTGTGTGTGTGTGTGTGCACGTGTGGTTCGGTGTGTGTGTGAGTTGGTGGATGGTGGGGGTCTACCTCTCCCCCCAAGCCCCTTCTTACCAATCCAAGGAAATTCTGAAATTAACACAACTTGTCATCTGTCCAGTCAGATTCCAGGAGGCCTCAGGTATTCAGTAATCTTATTGCTAAACCCTGATTTATTGAAACTCATACTGAATATAGTGTTCAACAACACGGATGACTTCAAATGCCCTAGGGTTATTCCAGTTATGACAAGGAGGTGGTAGTATGTTTGTGCTGGTACCTCAAACATTTCTAGTTGAACTTTTCATGATTAGTTAAGATTTAATGGTTGTGTTTAGCAGTATACACATGCACAAAATAATCTAAGAAGTAAATGTTTGCACCCTTTAAAGGCATTTTGACAAAGACAGTGCCGGTTGGACCAGATGCTGGTAAATGCTAATGCGAATGTCTTGTTTCACCACTTTCAAAATAAAAATAAATTGAGGTAACTACTGTTTCAACAGCTACTGGTCAGATTTGACCAAATTCACAAGGGGGCACTTGGAACACAAAATTCCTTCAAATGTGATTTTCTGTGAAACCACGTAAACCCCTTAGTATACATTAAGGGTGACTTTAGTTTGAACACAGGCTCTCTTAATTTTGCCTTTATGTTTTTATATGTGGTAACCAACCGCTTCATTATCCACAAGACAATGCACAGGTTGGTAGTATTCCCTCAAATAACACTTTAATACTAGAAATGCATTTCCGCAACCAAAGGCAAAGTGTAAATGTGGCACAGCAGCCATCAGCCATGCAGGCCGCGACCTATGCAATAACCAAATGGCATTCTGGGACATTAAGGAAGAAAAACCAGAAAAAGGAAAGAACGGCTGAGGGGTGTCTGTTTCAAAGTGTAACCTACAGTATATCTAAGATTTTCTTCAGACATTATAGCCGTGAATGATGCCTATGCACTGCAGAACCGTGTACAAGTCCAGGGAATGGTACCATGACAATTAAATTGCCTGAGCCAAAGCAGTTACATTATTCAAACTTCTGCTGGTTAAATGGAAGTTTTGATGTTTCTCTACCATCTGTCTACGTAGACATGTCAGTGTTACACCAGAATCTTATCCAGTAGTCACTAAATGGGGGGAAAAAAGGAAAACCTGCTGCAATTAAACACAGCTAGTATGGCCATAAAAGAGACAATTGCTCTGGAATCTGATTTGATTAATCAAAAGAGTAATTTGGAATTTAATGAACACATAATGGACCATCAGAAGCTACATGTATCTGTCACCAGTGATATATGAAGCTCAACCTACACCAGAGAAGTGCTACCCATCTGATAGCCTATATTAGATAACATGGTAGCATTGTACTGAAACATATAGGGGGAAGTTGTATAAGATGAGCCAGTAGGTAATTTGACCTACCATCTGTAATGGGGCAACAGTTTTTGTCATGTGACCATACATTCTCCATCTTCATTCTTTAAATTTTTTTGGCATATCAGGTATAATCAGTCTCACACCATAAGTGCTTTATCACAATCTAAAAAGTTATAAGATATGTTGATATGAACTGGCAATGTTTAAAAACATGTGAGTCAATTAGCAAGAGTGCTACGGGTTGCTAGACTAAGCTCTTTTCCCCATCATCTGACCCCCTCATGTTTACACTCAAATATTTTGTGTGTAAATAAAGTGTTGCATCCTAACAATGAATAGCTAATTAAATGAAATCGATAATATTTAATTTAATTTTAGTTGTGGCATAAAAGCTGTCATGCAAAGTTATAGCAGAAGAAAAAACAGGTAAGGGCTCCGTGGTAATGTGCTTAAAGCCCTAGTTTGTGTTTACCTCCTTGTGGATGACTTGGAAGCATCACTGTTGCTCTGCCATTTTAAATAACATTTGCTATACATATATTTGTGTCATGTTTGTGATTATAAGGACAATCAGAACGTTATGTAAAATGTTGGTGTTTACATTATGTTTATAGGCTAAAACTATTAGCTATTATGGCAAGCATACAGTTGAGAGTATACACTGAAAGTGAAAAACAAATAAAAGGTTTCAGAATTGTAGACATGTACAACTGTAGACAAATTTGTTGTAAGTTGTAAGAAAAACAGTAGAATGGGGGATTTAAGTATTAATAATTATATTTTGAATTATACATAGTTACTAATTTATGGATTATGTAACCCTGTCAGCTGCATCAACTTACTGCTAACATTTTACACCAAGATTTTGTTGTCTATTTTGGTTCGGCACACTGCTAAGGTTTCAATTGATGGCACACATCCTGAACTTGCGTTGTATGCATCAATTTTATTCCTTTCTCATCTAGGGTGGCTTTGCTATAGGTTGACATAAGTAAAAAAAAAAAAATACATTAAAAACAGCTCATCTTACCTAACTCTCCCCTACACAGGCTAACACTGCATGCACATCACAAAGGACACATGCAAGGTAGGCACAGAAAGCTCATTCCTGTTTGTCTGCAAGCACGCATTCATCCATTTTCAGACTTGTCAGACGTATATTTCATTTTGACACTAAGCCAACAGAGCTCTCTACTTTATGACACTTTAATGACAGGGTCGGTGCCCATTTCTGTTTACCCACGTATGCCGTCCACATCACTGCACTGCATTCTAGCTTTGACTCCCTCCTCCTCCTCATTTGTGCACCGACCAAAGGGTAAATCCTTGTATATCCTCTAACTGTTCTGGGGGTTGGCTTTATGAAATTCTCTCAAAATGAAAGGGACTTCGGACCAAATCTCCATGAAATCTCCTATGAACTGTTCGGCAACTGTATGTGGGTGTGTGTTTGTGTATGTGTGTGTGTGTAAGAGAGAGAGTGTGTGGGTCTACACGATGGTGGTGGACAGTGCCACACAGATCTGTGGATTATGGAGCCTTGTCTCTAAAAAAAGACCTCTGCTGTCAAGCTCATCAGATGTTGGAAAAGAACAAGCCCATTCAACCCAAGGCCCCTGAAAAAAGAGAGAATAAAAACCCCAAACTCAGTTTTGTTTTTCTAATCCTATAATCTAATGCCCTGTGTTCGATGGGCTCATCTGCGGAGTATCAGCGCCCTGCAAATCTCTGCTTGTACAGCGGAAAGGTTGAGCAGAGCATTAATGACAACAGTGTATTCTGTTTTTGACGCAAGGCGTAATCTTGGCAGGGACAATTCCCTGCACACCAAAATTACACTGCGAGTATTTGAATGCAACAGCACATCTCTCATGATCCCTCAAAAAGATGGAAAGAGAGTGAGAGAACAGGGGAGACAGAGAGATAGAAAGAGAGAGCGAGAGAAAGGGAGACTGGGGGGATCATCACAATAATAACCTGATTATGTGCATCAAAGAGGTTTCCACTGCTTCCTGTTAAACAGTAAACAGTCATTAAATATTAGCCCATCTGCATGGAAGGCACGTCTGAGGAAAACACCTCCGAGAAGCATGACTGTGCAATCGATCCCACAGTCAGGACTATTAGAGCCCAGAGCTAGAGCCTTCCTGTTTTTCCCCCCTACTGCACTCCCTGTGCTCACCTCCTGATCCTCAAAATCAAACGGGCGCAAGAAAGCCAGCGAGTGAGCTGGACTTGCAACAACTGGACTTTCATGTATAGAAACCATAAGTGCTGCGTTTGGCACAGGATATGACAGATTGCGGTTGATGGGCACATCTGTGGCATGTCTGCTCGCTTTCGCAGAGGCCATTTTCCACTCTGCAATGCTTGGCTGCCTCGTTTAATAGGCTACATAAGCTCCTACGATAGAAGCCCAAGTGGGCATTCATTTGGCCCAGCCAAGGGGACTGGCATGGGCTATTCATCATTTGGACATTTCGCAAACATGGATCTTCCATTAATTGATATATGCAGAGGGTTGCTCTTGTCATCAGTGTTTGTTTGTGTGCTTGTGTGAGGGTGTGTGGCTGTGTATGTATGTATGCATATGTGGGTATGTGTCAGCATTTTCTGTTCAAAAGTTAAAATACAAACAAACTAAAACATAACTCTGCTATGTTTAAAGTACCCAAGTACTAAACTGTACTAAAGTACGAAATCATATCAGTTAATTGTACAATTATCCTGATTATACTGACTACTGAAAAATATCCTCTTTCCAGACACTCTTTATTTCTAGCCTATTTCAAGTAATTTTTAATTCAATGAAGTCCATTGTTCTCTTTTGGAATAGGAGGTGTGTCTATTCAAAAAGTGCCTTCCACTAGACAAAGAAGCATGTCAGAAAGTTCTGCCAAAGCTGGAAAATCCAAAAGTGAACAAAGACTCTGGCAAACAGAGCGGACCCCCATCCAACCCAACAGCAGCACCTATTCTGCTTTTGTGGGGGATTTGTAATATTATTCAAGGATATGGACTGTTCAAACAGCACAGCCATGGCACTATAGTTCTTGGCGCCCACACCTTTTTCATTTCTTTTTATGGTTCCATGCAGAGAGAAATGGAGGGAGGAGGGGAAGCAGAAAAGTGAGAGAGAAAGGATGAGAGACAGAAAGAGAGAGAGAGAAAGGAATAAAGATAAGTCAGTTCTAGGACATCATATTCCTTCCCCCACCTCCTCTCCCTTCTCTGTTGGGGTTGAGGCTCAGCAGGAATGAGAAGTAGGAGAGTGGAGCCAGGTAACTGCTACCATGGTGATGGCGCCAGTAGCACCAGAGGAGGTGGCAGTGGGGGTTGTGGTCGTGGCACAGAGCCCGAGGGACGCATCCTGGATATGCAGCCTCCTCAATAGTGTCAATGTGGCTGAAAAGCCCTGTGCCACGGGGTGCCCCACGACTCATCCGCATCCTACAGCGCACGGTGCCCATGGAAACCTGGGAACGGCGCCCGTGTGGACCCCACATCCAGACTACCTCCGCTTGTCAACACCCCATCACTACTCCATCCACCCACACACACATGCAGAGTTCCACTTGCTAGAGGTGTCAACTGCCAGCCAGGCAATCCTGTCCCTGTCAGACACACCAGCTCCTTTTTCCTGCATTGATGCGCTGTGCCCCCCACCCCTCTCTCTCTATATATCTCTCTCTCTCTCTCTCTGTGTCTCTCTCTCTCTCTGCTGATGCCTGAAAAGGTGGTCATCTTCTGCAGCTCTGGCCAACACGGATGAAGAGGATTAACTGCTGTGTGAAATAAAAAAGCAAGATCTGCTACGAGCATCCCGGCCCTGCATCGCGTTCATCTGTTTTGTTTGTTTGTCAGTCTGTCTTCAGCACGCAGCCTAAAACAAAGTATTTTTCTCAAAGTGGATGTTTGCAGGGTAAAAGAAAGAAAAATGCGAGAGCAAAAGAAGAAGAAGATGAAAAAAACATGTTTGGTTGAGTGGGTAGCTAATGACCAGTGAGTCTGTGCCTCCTTAAGCTGCCGGAGTCTTAGGGAAATGTTTTTCCAACAGGCCCTAATCCCTCCAGCTCCGTCACCCTCTGGGTTCATTACAGCTTTGTTTGAAATGACTTTAAACCGAGGGGGGAAATGCAGATGGAGGAGAGAGAGAGGGGTAGGGAGAGAGATAGAGAGTAAGAGGGTGGGGGGGGGGGGTGGGGGTGGCAGATGATCTCACAGGCTTCTAACCTCCCCTGCATCGTGCTGTGTGTTCGAGTCAACGGCGTGATCGATGAAGCCAGGCTCGATCGGCAGCCGCTCGCTCACCAGAGGAGGGCCGATAAGGGAAATGTGAAAATCAGCGGAGTTCCATTGATATTGATTGGAGAATTAGCTCCTTACGAGTTTCATACGTCTACAGGAATGCATCAGGGACAGAGAGAAGCCATCTGACAGCAATATCAATCAGATGAGAAGGATGGAGAAAGAAAGATTTACTGATAGCACCGCAATAAGAAAGCAGCACAGCAACGTCTTCTGTGGATTGACTTCTGACTCCAGTTCACATCGGTTGATCAGGGCTCTGGTTGAGGCCCTTTGAGCTGTGAACTCAATCAGAAGCTGACAAGCCTCCTCCCCCTTATTCTTATTCTCCTCCTTCCTCTGAGAAGGCCCATGTGCCATATCACGCGATCCACGAAGCTAATCAATCGATAACAGGCACCAGTCAGGCAGTTGGCAAACAAATTATAATTTTCACCCCCATTAATTTTGAAATCTCAGAAAAAAAGCACAAAAAAAACCTTTTTGATCCCCAATGTGCTGGTAAGGGTGATATCAGTATCTTATTACTGTGTGTGTCAAGATAAAAATTGAGTGCCGTGTGAAAGCGGGGCCGAGTTTTCATGTGGATGAGGGCCTCATTAGGCTTTCATCCCCGGCGCCCCTCTGAAACGATGGCTGACCTCGTTCACGGCCAGCCAAAATTAAGACATCTCGATTATACATACGCTCATGCCCAAGAACCTCCGTCCAGTATCAGATAACCGAAAAATATGCCAAGGGCAAAGAAAAGTGCTCGAACATTACTGCATATTTTGGTCAAAAACCCAAGGGGAAAGGGAAGGGAAACAGATATGTAATATTTCAGCTTGCTGACCTATGAGATGAGATACTGGTGCAAGGGTTATAGTGACAGTACCTGGGGTGGACACGGTCGTGAGCCGTGAGCATTCCACAAGACGGTTGCGAAAAATACAGTTTTCATCTAAACCCTCATTTGGAGGTAATTCCTCCATCACTTTTGTTGTGACAAAGGACCTCGGCAGGCGATGCTTTTGGCTGTCGAATGGAATGCCTGCCTATCTGTGAATCATGAAGCTCTAAAAGCACTCACATGCATCACCAGCGTGACAGCTTATTTTACTTCACAGCCCCAGATAGATCCCAGGCTTCAGAGCTGCGAGGCTAAAAGCTGCACCAACGTCTGTTTGTTTTCCATTCTTTCTTCCTTCCCTCGCTCATCTCTCTACTTCATCTTAGGGCTTTAGGTGAAGTCTTTTTTTCTGCATTTTTTTTCTTTTCTTTCCTGGCTATTGTTTCTAATAGGACACTAGGGTCCAGAGACACACTTGGTATTCTTGGTTCAGTTACTTCCACCTTTTTCTTGCTCCAGGCAAGTCAGTGATCCAATTGCATAAAGTCATAATGCAAAACAAACACGGTGTATTCTGGCAACCCTCAACCCTATTGAAGGCCTTCCTCCACAACCCCCACCACACCCGCCACCACACCCCCTACCCGCCCTTTGCCTTTCCCTTCCGACCTCCTTTCCCTGGCTTAGGTGACCTGGGAGTGCCTGAGGGCTCACAATGTCGTTCTCCAATAAACACTCTGGACAGATGGCTCTTTCTCAAGACTTTCTTTGCTGGGGGTTGGAGTCAGGCCTAACTTGTTTCAGTAAAGATTATCTGTCATAAAAGTGACCCTAGAGAAGAGGCTGCGACTAAAAGGAGGAGTGTCTTACAATGCCTAAACATTTAGTGGAGTTCTCTGAACTGCTTATGAGGACTTTGTGCAGTGGGATAGTCCATATTTTTGATGTTTGATGTGAAGCATCTACAAGAACCACACTTGCGAAGGGTTTTAAAGTAGTTTGACAGCTCCACATATTGTACTGTGTTAAAACAGCCTACTGTGGCAAAACAGCCTTCCCTAAACAAATATGACACCACAAACTATTAAAAACACCTTAGAAAAACAAATATAGGAAAACGTACTTGCTGTCAAACCTTGTGTTTCTGGGTTACTAACTTTTAAGCACGAGTAAATGGTGACACAATATCTAACAATGCCCTGCAAATGCCTCACTGTGGTGGGGTATTGCATGGCATTATCATAACTCCAGTACAAGGATGTGATATTTATGATCAAAGCTGGATCAACTCTCACAAAAGAAAAATCCCAAAAAATGTAATCGCTATTATTCAATTGAGCAAAGACAAAATGAACACTGACACACCATTTTTATTCCCCTGTGGCAAAATGAAGGAGCAGCACATCTTAGTACAGTTAGAGAGGTAATATATTTCAACAAGAGGAAAAGGCTTATTAAATAACATCACTGGTGAGTTGCACAGGGTTTAATGAACTAGCTGCCGAGACTCTGGGAGAGGGTTTTTAAATTAAGCCAGCTTGGGACCGAACACACGACTTGCATGTTAACATCAGGAGGCGTGTGTTTTCCAAGCAAAGCAATTTAATCTAAAGGGAAGCTTTAGAAGAGTGTTTGAAACGCTGGAATTGTTTGCTTCTGTTTGGGTTTGACTGTATATTGCCTAAACCTAGTAGTGAAAGGTCTCCCTTTTAAAAATATAAAATTGAGTTATGATCATTAAACGTTTGGAACTCTTGCTTCTGTTTTGTTTTGTGTGTATATTGTGCATATTGTATATTGTATATTGTAGTAATAAAGGTTTGCCTATTAAAATATGTTGGAAAAAAGGGTACTGGTAGGTACAGTATACTAAGCTACACCTCTCCATATATTTAGTTTTTTCCTGTTAACTTAATGCCTTATTGATAATTATTCATTTTTATGTGCATTTATTTTTCGATAAATTGCTAATATGGACCAAAATAAATCACGAAACAAACAAACAAACAGCAGCAAACGAGGCTGGCTTGCCACACTATGCCCTGACACTACATAGAGTAGCTACAAGTGCTCCTGCTTGCATGTGAGCAGAGGCAGGCACGCACGCATTTTTTCTATGCACACAGACATGCATGCATGCATGCACACACAGACATGAACACACACACGGCTGCAGTGCATGCTAAGCACTCTCTATGTCACTTTGCTCACTGTGTGAAACAACACGCACAACTGGGAACAGATCGTAAACGGTGCCTCGAGGCTATGCATGACTTTCATTTGTTTTCTCCAGGTGTCTGGATATTGCGCTGTCTGTTTTATTGTTGTGTGAGTCAGTCATCAATCATGGCGGCGGCAGGTCCAGGGGAAGACAGCGACACCCTCTCCCGTGAGCTCAGCCACTACTCAGACGTGTTGGGGGGGTGGGGGGGGGGGGTGGGGAGGCAGGGAGCCATGGTGTGATAGAGATGAATGCGGGCATTCTGCAGGAGATGTGAATAATTGCAGTCAAACAGGGGACCTGTGTAGTTTGAGGACATGCTCGAGGTGGCCTGGCGCTACAGAGTACGCTCTCTCGCTCGCTCGCTCTCTCTCCCTCTCTCTCTCTCTCTCACATCAGTGCTGCTGAGGTGGTGGATGTGTAGACTGGGGCTCAGGAGCTGTGGGGGCTGGGGTGTTTCTCCTGGGGCATGCCACTGCGGAGGGCTGTGCAAGCCCAGGGGCAGATAGCACCGCACGCTCATGCTGGCCACTCTGCTGGATGCTACCCTGTCACTGTCTCTCTCGGTCTGCTTGTTTTCCCCCTACTCTCTCTGTTCCTCCATTACACTCAGACACAAATATACACACACACACACCCTCTCTCTCTCTCTTTCTCTCTCTCACTCTCTCCCTCTCTCGCACAGAGACACACATACGCATGCCCACACATAGCTGCACACAAGCCCGCACACACACTCTCACAGACACACAAACTGACTCTTTCTGTCTCTCTCTCTCTCTGTCTCCCGCTTAGATAACAGGAGAGGTAACAGTGGACAGGTGGCCCACCTCAGGCTGGGCAGATAGTGTTGGCCTTTGCCAAGAAATTCTGGTCACCCAGTTCACCCGGCGACAACTCTGCCTGGACATCATCACCAGAATACCAACCAGCTGCATTCACAAGCCTCTGCAGTACCCTGGTTATCATTCAGTGGAGCCTTCATCTGCTCCTTTCAATTTAAAGACAATTCATTTCCTTAACACACAAACACACACAAATTGTAGCTGATAATAGTTGATTGTGCTCATATGCACAAGTTCCCTGCCACTGTGAGCTATCCTTTTCACTGATTTGAAAAAGAAACGCTTAAAAATAATGCAGGCATCAATAGACACCAGCGATCCGTGAAGCCCTTGAAATCAACCACGGCATGGCATGGCACAGCGCTGAGCTGAGCGCTTTTCTCCAAAGTGCGGGCCGGGCGCGAGTGAGGTTTTTCAATAATCCAGGGTCATCTTGGGGGATAGGTAGAGAGAGAGAGAGGAAGAGAGAGAGAAAGATAGGATTTAATGATCAGCTGCTCTCGAGCCTTTACAAGTCTTTCACAAAAGGAGTGAGTGGAGCGGCAATAAATAAACAAAAAATATAAAATCGCGACACACAGCAGCCACATTGTCTGCGGCACAAGGAGCCGAGGAAGGACGTACATCAGGTGTGGCCGCCTGTGGAATGCGCCTCACATCATGCCAACTGAAAGAGGCCCTTTGTGATGCAGATGAGCCTATTCAGGGGACCGCTAGCTACAGTTCCAATCTTCTTCAGACTGGGGAGTGGGGTGACAGGGGGATGCAGTGTGTGTGTGTGTGTGTATGGGGGGGTGCATTAGCCATAATTGATGTGAACACGCTGTCGCTGCACGGCATCCACAGTGTGTGAGTTAGCAGTGTGGATGTAATGAGCTCCTGGCTTGTACCCCTGCGCTACAATGGGTGCAGGAGGTGACAAACGTGAGGGCCAAGCTAAACAGCTACCCTCAAAGCAAAAGCCTCCCCAACCCTTCTGTCCTTATTTTCTTTATATACTCGGCAGGAGTCATTACATTCCCGTCTCTAAGAGGGCCGCCTTGCGTCGAGCATGCAGTACAAGCGCAGTGAGAGACAGCTTTTGGCTTTAGGTGTCGTGTTTGTGGTGCCGTGTGACAATCAGAGCCCTCCCATACCTCTCCCACCTCCACCTCCCCCAGTGACACCCTGCTTCTTTCTGACCTCGTTTGAGCTAAAGTGACAGGAATCCCGTTGATCTTGGGTGTCGTGCAGGGACCTGGCCAGGATGAATGGGGTCAATATTCATTCAAAGGCCCCAGCTGATCAATACACACGAGCAGGGCAGGTCGGGTGTGAGCATGATGCATTCGGCTCGTCGCAAGAGGCCTCGCCATCAATCCCTCGACTGATGAACAACAACCAGCTCTGCCTCAGCCCTATAATGTTCCACGACACAGAGCGAAAGCAGCTTTCAAGTCACCCCGGAGGCCTATTTTTACACGTGGCAAACAGATTATCTTTCTCTATGCTTTTTTTTTCTCATTTGATAAACTGTTATTGTTTGTTTTGAACTGCTCCCTCTCAAAGACTCTCCCTCTCTCCCCCCGTCGCGCAAACAGGGAAAATGGCAATCCGCCACTAAATGGAGTCATAAAGCCGGGTACATGATAGAGAGAGTTGTATGAGGCAGCCACAAGACATATTTCTAACCTTGCTAATAAGCTGAAATGTCTAATTTTTCAGCCACTGCTGGATCTCAAACTCGCCCTCCGACTCCTTTCAATGCCTCTCCCTGGTGTGTGCAACTTGGCAGATTTCAAGAGAACCATTTTCATACATTATTCCAATCCAAGTCTCCATAAAAGGTCACACAGACACCCCGTCTCTCTCTCTCTCTCTCACATACACACACACACAGACATACACACACACACACACACACACACACACACACACACACACACACACACACACACACACACACACACACACACACACACTACAACACCACTGTCTTAACACACTGCTAATGTCTTCATACTGTGTTTTGGAAGTTCCCTGGAATGCTGAAGGTCAACCGCTTACCCCCCACAGCACAGTATGCATCTCCTCCTACACCTCCTCTAGCCCCCCCACCAGGTCAGCCCTGTGGGCGTGCGTATAACAGCCTCATTCTGTCCAATCTCCCGCTCATTCTGACCTTACTGCTATTAGGACCATGGGACAATAAAAGACAACATATAGCTCCCGAGCCACGAGGCCACAGGGGGAAGAAATAGAGTGGTCCGACAGGCTATGGGGAAAAACAGCCCAATAAAACTGTATGTGGAACTGGTAGAGTGAGGTGAGAGAAATGGAAAGAGAATAAATCACCTCCAGCCCTGCTATCACCTAATAGGGCTTTGTCCTTCACAATTCACATGTACTGAGGGCACACTGCCCTTATGAGAGCATTCCAGCCTGATGTGTTTGGTAAAAGAGATGTTGCAGGAAAGGGAAATTAAACTATCAGAGAATGTTTCACTCTTGTCATTACAGCACATATGGTTGGCTTGGTACAGCAGTTGCTTTTTTTCCTTTCCCTGGCTGTGTTTGTGTAATCCAGGTAGGTGGCTGGCTGGCCGTCTGGTAGGTTGGCAGAATGGAGCCCCAACAAACAAACATTTTCTTATTGTGCTTTAATGCAGTTTAATGGCCTGCAGTTTTGCCGGCCTGGGAGAGTGAGGCTCTTTCATTATGATGCCGAGCTGGAGCTCTCCGGAGCTGGTGGGGTGTGGGGGTGAGTGTGTGAGTGTGAGTGTGTGTCTGTGTCTGTGTGTGTGTGTGTGTGTGTGTGTGTGTGTGTGTGTGTGTGTGTGTGTGTGTGCGAGTAAGTGGGGATGGGAGGGAGGGTCAGGCAGGCTCCATCAACAACAGGCGGCAGGACAGAATAAAGATAGAGGGGGAGAGAGGAGAGTGTGGCATTGCTGTGTAATGTGATCAGCAACAGTCCCTTCTATAACACCTCACCACTTACATTTCATCAAACCCTTTTCTTATTTGATTTGGCCTTTATTACTTCTGGGACTGTTTTTTTTTCATTCCCCTTCCGCGGGTTGCTATGCAATATTTTTATACCTGTCAGAGATGCAAGGTGCTGCTGAAAAACACAAATAAATACAAAAGACGTGACGAGAAAAGGAGAGAGAGGGAAAAAAAGAGAAAGAGTCTTAAGAGAGCGAGAGGGTGGGAAAAAAGGGGGCAAGCAGCAAACGCAGGCAGCGCAGCGGTGGTGTTCCTCAAAGAGCCATTCCCAGACCCTCTCAAGATCTCCCACAAATCTTCATGCAGAGTTCTGAGAGAATGAGAGCAGGGGAGACAGGAATCTCATTACTGCCCTCTAAGCCCTCTAAGTCACACCAGATAGCGTCACAAGCAGGAAGCGCACACACACACACACACACATACAAGATAGTATCAACAGATACTCATCAGGTTGCACAAATCCAACCCACCACGCACAACCCAAACTCCCTGCATGGTGACACTGACAAAATGATGATGGCCATTGCCATGGCGACTGGGCTCTCCTGTTGTCCGCTGGACCATGGTGAAAGCCCTGATTATACTGCATCCGCTGATTAAACTCCACTGCAGTCAGACTTTCACACTGCCATGATCTCTGCAGTCACTCTTCATCATTCCATCTCAGTGGACAGAGCGACCTGGACAATGCCCTCACATGGAAACTGTTGATTGTGTTCGTGTACAAAAGAGGTAATTAAAGTTGACTCTGTTCTCCAGGAGACCCATCTATTCATCTAAAAGATTGCTGGTTATCAGATGTTAAGGGGCCTGTTTCCTCCACAGTGCTTTCCCCGGCATGGCTACATTGTTCTGCTGGCCGAGGCGTAGGGAAGTTAATTCTGTTAAAAGAGGTGAAGGTGACTGTCTTTTATGGTCTCGCCATGAAACCGTTCATCTCATCTAACAAAAGCTATGAAAAGTGTTTGTGGTGCAACTGACCATATAAAACTGCATTATGACATTAAAACTCACAAAGCAATCATCTCTCTCTTGGGAGTCTCTCTCTTTCGTAACAAACAACCCCCTCTCCCTCCAATCCACCCACCCACAACAGGCAAGCTGGCATTTTGAAAGCGTCATGTGGTAGCAGTTTGAAAAATGTTGGGGCTTTAATTCATAATGAAAGAGGCAATTGATACGCACTGTTTTATAAAAGTCACCTCATTAATTCTCATGGAGAGAGGGAGCCAATGAGGAAACAGAGATTGGTTGGAAACACTTTCACTGCAAAATCAATTGAGGGAAGATCTGTGTCTGGATACGTTTTGTGTGTGGCACTTTATACATCATATTTGGGCAGTCACACAGGCCTGCTTGAAATGTGTGCATGTAAGACAAGATAGATTTTGTGTGTGTGTGGGATCTTAACAAAGTTTAAAGGTAGGGTTAGAGTGACAAGGAAATAGGAACATGTGAAGATCCATCACACTGTAGCCTAAATAAAGACCAGGCTTCAAAATAATCTCTTCTAAATGGATGGTTTTACTCACAGATAACTGGATTCTATAACTGCCTTCTCCCTGATCACCCGCTGCTCATTACTCTCCTCATTTCTCCTGTCCCCCATGTGTCTCATGTCCTCCTGTCCAACCACACAAACCTCCACAGCATGTGTGCCAAAAGCCCAGACTAGAAGCAGAAGCAGGAAGTGGTCTTAAGTGGCCAAAAAACTATGTAAAAAAAACAAGCTGTGTGATTTCAATGGCCCACGAAGTAGGGAAAAGCAGATTTAACACCTACTCAATTTTTTTCCCAGAGTGGTAGCACAAAACTGCTGCAATGTGAGTAAAGTAAAAGGAAAGCATTTGTGGTTGGTGTCCTAAAGTGGCTTTGTGCATTTTACAACCATGTTGTTAAGTAACTTGAAAACATTTAAGACCATCATGATGAAATGTTTATTTAAACTGGGCCATTTTGCATCACACATATTTAATTTCCTCAGGGAATCATTGTGAAATCAACTGACAAAACAGACTTCTAAGCCTCCGGAAGATTCTCAAAAGGACTCGGTTTGCATTCCGAAAGTCGCTGCTTGTCTGCAGAGACGTAAGTCAGCACGGATGTTTGAGTCTCAGTTTATTTCTTTTCTCACAATAAGAGAAAGATTTCCAGGGGAATGCTGAAAATGGTATTTCTATGATCCCAGCCATTTACTGTCTTGCAGAAAAGTAATTTAGGCTTTGGCTTGAAAACTCGAGTTCTGGCTCTTGTGACGAAACTCGCAGTCACATCTCAAAAGCACTGCTTTCAATATGTGACACTTTAAAAAATCTATGTAGAGGCAAAGCGGTGGGACTATCAGACAGTGAGAACATTTGTCACAGAACCTCATCGCAGTTCAAAAGATGAATGTCGCATAAATAAAAAAAGTGCAAATACAGCCATTATGCCGTGTCACTGCATTCTCAATTCCCATGATGAATAGTCCAACAAATAAGTAAATTCTGACAGAATTATCCCCTGTAAGTTTTCACCTCCAGGCCTATCTCTCTACCTTGAGCGTCAGAGGAGGTAAATACAAACATAATGAACTGATAAAAAAGCGCGACATTTTGTGGAAGACTGCTTATTCAGCTCAGATTTCTCACAGCAAGTGTGGGCAAGATGGGCTCAGTAACTCACACCAGCTGACTGACAGCATGTCCCAGATGACTGCAGCTGGAGATCCTAATCGCTGCCAGAGTGATAGATGATGGCCTACTTGTGATGGGAGGATATGAAAACACGAGAGGCAGGAGGAGAAAAAAAAGCCAGGAGGGAGATGCAAGAGGATAGTCAGACAGCGTGACTCAGTGGTGTGAAGAGGATGCCCCCAAAGCAACCCTGCATCACAGATAAAGAAAAGGGGGCAAACCAGCCAGGCCTCTGGAGCATTCCGAGCACCCAGGCAGAAAGAGTGCAGTCCAGGCTCCGAGAGCACATGCCCTCCTCTGTTAATTTGTCAATAGTTCCAAATCGACAGTCTGCTAATTAGCCCAGTTCCTCAACCAGAAAGAAAAAAAGAAAGAAGAAAAAGCTAGTGACGTCGGATGGCTCAGAACCTGACCGTGTCAAAACATGACATGACTCTCGGTCAATTATGTGTAGCCTCGGATAAATCCATGTTGCTGACACGGACCTTAAAGGCAGGTGGTGTTCCAGTTCATATCTTGCTCAGCATGTGGTCAGTCGTTATCTCTCTGAGTGTGCGACAGACAGGATAATTTCTTCGCTCAGATCACATTCAGATCCTTCTCCTCTGTGTACTTGCCCTGTCTGACCTCTGTGGGTAAAGCCCCAGCCTGATCAATGGGGAAATCAATAAGCCAGACATCACCCCCTCCTCAATCCCATACGCCTCATGGTCATTACTTCCAGTCCAGTGTAAGTGTGACACCTTTTCACACTGACACTAACACATACTAAGACTTGTCATTTCCTGTATTTCTCTATTCCCTCCACATGAGTGGTAAGTGGTGTTGAATAGGAGGAGGGGGGGGAGGGGATACAGCCTCCTACACCTCACACCAATCCAACACCTTGTGTCGAGCACCTTGTTGCTGAGCTCCCCCCCTGCAAATCACTCAAATCCCAACAGCAAGCCCGCAGAAGGGTGGACAGTGATGGACGCGCCGTGACAGACAGGTTGGACGGCCTGTATGAACCAGTGGGTCACGTTTACCATCTCAAGAAAGGGGAGGGGCTCCCGTGCCTCATTAGAACTCATGAGAGCGATTCAAATCAATACAATGGGCCTGCAGCCTAATTTGTATTCCATTTCTGTTGCGGAGGTGGGGGTTAGTACCTGTTTTCACAGTCATATTCCTGCCAGAGAGAAAACAGGGCAGCGGTACTGTGAACAATTCAATCGCCTGTCTCCAAAGGCAGCTAAGGCCGCTCAAGGCAGCACAGTGTCATTATAGTGACAGGATGCATTGGGGTTGTTTCAAAGGAGCTAGACTGAGGTTAAGGAGGACATTTGAGAAAGAAATGAAAGCTCTGATTTCTGCTTTGGATGTGCATTGTGTGAACAGGGTTTGCAGGGAGAGATGGAGAGAGAAAGGAGGGGGTTGAGAAAGAGAGATGGAGGGGGGTGAGAGAGAGGGAGAGGGAGAGGGAGGGAGAGGGAGCAAGAGGCAGGATTCTAGCCCCGGGGAAGCTGCCCTTCTTTCAGTCCACTGAAGCAACGTCTGCTTTGAGCAGTTACAACCGAGGAAAGTCAAATGAGCCACACACCCAAAAATACAAACAGGCAGATACTCGCAAAACACTCACAGCATGAGAAAAATATCACCCCAGAAAGAAAGAAAGAAAGAAAGAACAAAGAGACTAGTATGAAGGAAATCAAAATGCAACATAAGGATGTGTCCCATCAGATGTCCTTGTACCTTAATGAATCAGTATGACTTTCTGCCAGCTGTGTGTGAACCCATGCCTCTCTGAAGCACAGCGTACACTCCGGCTTTTGGCACCCCGAATTGCTTACTGTGCTGCACCCACCATCCAGGCCATTTGTGCTGTTTGAAAACACTAAAACACAAAGAGCTTTTTGGCCAGTTGAAGCACTATGCTTTATGGACTCCATAAAACATAGGTATGAAAGTGAGCCCATTTTCTCATGGCCTTGGCCATACTGTTTCTATGCATTTTATTAATTTATTGACTGTTTTTGCAAGCCCCTCAAATCTTCCCCTCTGCACAAAGGAGTCAGATGGGAGGATTGTTTGCTGTTTAATTCTTCCATGAATGGCGGCTAGAAGCCCCGGCTTGAATCACTGCTTTGCATAAGCCTGGCACAGGTTCAAGCGGTCAAAGCAGGCGCTGTTAAAATGGCTGTGCATCAGTGACTGATGAAAAGGAAAACAATTCTTCCCTGTCCTATTCTCCTCTGTCTCCACCGCAAAAGTCTTCATCACATCACCGTGGTCTGTAAAGCTCTTTTTTATTTATTTATTTGAGGCCAAATGAATGCTGGGTTTCTTCCTGTGAATGACCTCGGCTTTCTAATAGCAATTCAGGCACACACAGACGCGCACACAACCTCGCACCACATGAGCAGGAAATGCTCGACCCTCGCTGCGACGCCGCAATAGAGACGTTCGGCATGCCACTTCCCCAGCCCCCAACTTCCAACTGGACATTCATAATCGAAAAGAAAAAAAGATCATCTGCCATTCATGAGAGGCGCAGTTAAGTGCCAGCTCCACATAGGAGACAGTTGCCAGCGCGGCCACATTATCGCCAAGCCAAGTTCCTCCAAGGAGCCTTGGGCCCTCTGCAGAAAAAGGGGGCTTCTGGGCAGCTGTCAGCTGCAGAATGCCATCATAGCACGGCTTTATTACAAATGTCAGGCTCTCGGCGGGAACCGCCTCCTTCCGCATTGATTAAAGTCCGGATAATTGGATTGTGGCAGCTTCCTCAGGAATGCTGGCGTTTGGTTGGAGGAGGGGGGGGGGGGTTGGGGGGGGGGGGGGGGGGGGGTGGCAGGGACTGGGCATTTAGGAGATGAGGAGGCGCTCAGCATGGGGAAGGTGGCGTGATGATGGGCATGTGGAGGAGGGCAACAGGGTCACAACAACAACACGACACAGGACACAGGGTGGGAATTCTGCAGACCTAAGTAGGTCACTTACAGTAACAGGTGAGCCCCACCACTTGCAATCTTACTCTACCACTTAAGTACTACATAACAGGCTTTTAAGGGAAGGGAAGAGAAGGGGAATAGGATTGAATACTTTGGGTAAGATAGCTGGCCCCTGGAAAAAGGGTTTGGTAAAAAATTCATGACAGCCAGGGAGAGGAGTTTGACTTTTGGTTTACTGTCAGAAACAATCAAGACTCAAGTTATTTTCCAGGTTTTTTTGGGGGAAAAAAAGACACATTTATGACAGGCTAGGCTAAAAATGGTGACTTGGCTCACCGACAGAAAGGAACAAAATGAAAGACATGTTTCTAAGGTTCCACAACTGAGTATCTTACTAAAGCTGTGTGTAAAACAGTTCATCCACTTTAAACTCTTCCTTGCCCTTCAATTATTTAAATCTGTTCTTTAAAAAAAAGGTGTTTTGTAATGGAACTCTTTTTTGAAAAAGACATGGGCTAGGCTAAAAATGCAATGTAATGTAAACTCCTGAATACCTATGAATCCAAACATCCGAAACAAGCCAACCTAAAAAAACTATTGACACGTTTGGCTGAAAAATATATCACAGTATCCATTAAAGAACCCAATCTGCTCATGCAACAGAAACATGCCTAGTTCTTAACTCTATTTCAGCCATATGAAAGGCTTCTATGTGGTTTATTCTAACAGACTCTCTATATCATTCCTGACTGACGAGCTTACATTCTAATAGCAACTGTTTCTTAGTTGATAGTGATTTTGATGCAAGACAAAATAGGCATTATAATAACAAACATTTTTACATTTGCAACAAGTGGGTGTATTGCTTTACGTATTCCTCCCTGTTGTACATCTATTCTGAAAAAGCTGTAATACCTTCAAGGTAATATGTTACCAACAATACAATGATGGATGTGATGATCTAGAGCACCTGTAGCCTTCGGCTTATAACTAGTGGTGATGTTATACTTGATAACTCATGTATTATATTCCTTAGTAGCATGAATGATTAATGATTGATAAAACCATACTCTTCATTTGTTGTATGCAATATGCTACACAGCTAACCCAGATCAAAGCAAAAAAGTTCAAGGTCTTAAGTGTAAATAGACTAAAGTGTTACGACATTCCACCCATTTTCCATGCCAAGAAATGAGAGGGCAGAATTGCAAATATTATAACACAATCAGGACGGACGTGTCAATTTTGAAGCAGTGTCGATATCTCACAATGAGCAGAAGCGGCATCAAAAACGGGATGGAATAATGAAGAGGATAAGACTTAAGAAGAGCAATAACATGATTGCGCAATCACACTTATAAGGGTTCAGGATTCAGATTACATCATTGGGAATCAACCACATCTGAGGCAAACTTCTTCCTATTTTATTTTCTTCAACAGCATGTCCCCTCCCAAGAAGACAGCTTTTTTCTCCGTGTGCTATCTCCATCTTCTGTCATAGCTCCACACCCACACATTGTCATCTTTGGGCAACAGCTTTTTTTGTTGTGACTTTGAGTAGGTATCTGTGCATCTGTGAGATAAGACGAGAATTCAGAAGAGACAGCCAGCTGAAGAGTAGAATCAATTTGCCCAGCCTTTTCCCACATGGACTGATTTTCTCACCCATTCATGGAAAAAAAAGGTTATTGCTTCAATCATGCACACAGCCATGTGAACCTAAAAACAGTGACATGATCTGTATTCTGTGAATTCGGAAACATAGAATAAGGACCCATTGAGTATACACCAGTGCAGCACTAATGTCATTATATCATAAACAAAAACAATGTATACAGTATATACATATATATAATATAATAAAGACACAATGAGTGTCCACACCATGTACACCAGTGCTGCACTCATGTCATTATATCATAAACAAAAACAATGTGTCAACTTTGTCAACTCAGATGGCACTCAAAGTTTCGGTCATGTGACCAGCTCTTTGTCTGTTTTACTAATCCAGCTAGTGTCAGGGCGCTGTCTAATCAGCGGCCCTCCCACTGGATTGTGGAGGCTATCTCCCTGCCTTATTACAGCAATGTACTGCCCTTGTCTAAGGGGATTGAGTGCTCATTCCACTAGGGGGCTGGTGGCACGCTTCATGGCTGTCCTTCCATCCTCTTGTAGACGGTGGCCCAGTCAGTGAAGAGTGCGGGGTGGACTTGAGTATCCCATGGCAGTGACCTGGCTCATGATGGCAGCCGTGGCCTTTCTACATCACAACACATCATCTGCCTTTTAGGTGTGAATAGACATGCCAGGGTGTGATATCCCATACTATCTGTGTTGTACCTCATACCTCTCCTTCAGGGAATAGTGATTATGTTATCCTTTCAGTGCGGTTTGTTTGTTCGTTTTTTTTGTCTGCCTGTTTGTATGCAGGATTACAGAAAAACTACCAGCACGATTTTCAAGAAACGTGGTGTAGCATGGGCCAAGGAAGAACTCATTACAGTTTGGAGCCGATCCAATTCACGTTGCGGAAACACAAATTATTTATCACTTTTTTTGCCACTGCGAGATAAGACCTGCAATAGACCTGTGTCTGTTTACCTCAATAACTGTAAAGAAACAGTAGAAAATGACTGTTTGTGTCAAGTTTCGAGGAAAATCTAACTGTCGACTCCATCTTCTGTTTATAAGCCTGGCATGTGGCTAAGCTACTTTGCTGGGCAAACAACCCTTCTTAACCGGCACTGGAGACATATAACATCTCCCCATTCATTTTCAATGGCAAAATAAACAATTTGAAAAAAGGCAATTCAAAAATAACAAGAGAATATATCAAAGAGCTGCATAGAAAGTGCATTGCATTAGGACAGACCTGTGAAATCTGCACTGGTGACGATGTAGTAACAGTCAGAGGAGAAGCATATATGAGTCATATGTCAAATATGAGTGAAATATTAATAATAAAAGAACAATAGGTGCGCAATCACATAATTACTGTAAGTTCATAGGGACTCAGCCATCTTGGGCTTGCCCATCAGACCCACAGCTGATGGGGGAAAACATTGCAGCACCATTTAAACTCCAACAACAAAGACCTCCTCTCTACACAGCCTGAGGAAAGCACAGGCTTGTTTGGCCAAAGGGGAGCTGCTGGTGCGAGTGTGGAAAGCAAAAGCTTTTCAACACCTTTAACAAAGGAAAAACTTGGACAATGCTGACATCCAGTCTGGCTTCTGTTTTATGTTTTTGTGGCTACAGATCACAGAACAATGTAGTTACGTTCTTTTCATTCAGGATACATTCTGCACTACTGAGCTGAAGGAAATTGCTTAAGTCTGACGTAAGTACTTGCATTAAAATGTTTCACTGTCTTTAGATGGAAGTTACATGTTTTCTGGTTAGCAACAAGCATCAGGACTTTGTGGAAGAGGTTAAAACACTCAAGCTCACTACCCAGGGCCCTAATGTGATGAAAGCTCTAAACAACAAACAGAATTTCCAAAATAAAGGTTAGAATCATGATAATTGATAGTTTTCAGCTGACGTCAGAATGACCAGCTGAAGGGCAAAACAGACGTTCCACAGCTGTTTAACACGGGAGTTAATACAGGAACCACCCACCTTTCAAGCTCTTTTAATATTAGTTAGAAAAATGCCAGAGAGTTGTTGCTCGGTTGGCTGTTTAAATCGGTGAGGAGACAAGCCCAGAGTTAGTTTGTATCGCATTTAAAACCCGCTACCGCTCCTGCCAGCTGATTAAAAAAAAAGTTTATTTCGCCGTGGCTGCCAGCTGATTGTACGTAGACACGTCCTTCTGGTTAAACTTTTCTCGGACACACAGTAAAGTAGCCTTACTTTTGGAGATGGAAATAAAAGCAGTCACCCTGTTATGGTTGCCTAATTTATCATAATAACTGCCTAAAATCGGAATAAATCAAGTTATAAAGACAAAACAAAGCATGAACACGATTCAAATTGGATTACCCAGCTGCTGATCTACCTCAAAGCAAGTAGGCTAGGTAGTGTATTTTGTCATTCAACTAGTAATACTACAATGGCAGTAGAAAATATATGGGAAGATCAAAGTTGTCATTCGCTAGACAAGGTTTTCGTGCTTGTTTAAACCAGGGAATTGTGTCAAATAATAAAGAACATCGTTGGGTAGGCTAACGGCTGCTAGCTTACAGCAGGTACCTCGCTAGCTGGGACCTAGCTATTAAATGGCACTCATTTGCACTGATTATGAAGACGTGTTTTCGTTTTTACCTTCCACACCGTTGTGAACCCAACCACTTCTGAAAATTAAATAACTATCTGTGCTTTTGTAGGCTTTCAGTTTTTAAGATGTGTACGGGGACGGATTTTCTATTAGATAGATGTAAATATCTCCACACTGGAGTTCAGACAGGGACTTTGAGGAGGTTAACGAAATAAAAATGTCACGACACCTGCAGTAAATGTATCACAAGTTCCTGATTTGTTTTCCCTTCTGAATATTTCTGTCTGGCTATAGTGGTATGGTCTGTGGTTGATGGCAATCGTATTTGAGTAGGCACTGCTCGAAGATTTCCACTGTTTCTCCCTGTTTCGCTGTTCTTTTTGCCCGTCAGCTAACAATTGTAGTGACGTCACTGAAAACTATCAATAAAGAGGATATACAGAGAGAACATAAACAATTCACAGGGGCCAAATTTCTTTTTCTGAGCAATTCATAGCCATTGAGGATTGATATTTTATAACTGCAGGGTAAGATCATGAAAGACCACATCCATTTCACATCAGTCCATAAGTGGTTTTAACCTACTAAAGGCCCTTAATGCTTGAAAACACCAACTATCTTTGACGGGCAATTTCATTCTGTTTACACAATTATATATATAATACAAAGCCTTCCCACTCTAAAACTATTTATTCGAACATTATGCTTGCAGGAAAAACAACACCTGCAAATGGAAGCAGCTTGAGTTGAGAAAATCAGCTTTACAAAGAAAAAGGATATAGCCAATTGTCAAAGAGCACAGAGGGGGGTGCTAATGTAAAGCGCCGATTAGGTATCAGAGGTTAGCTACAGCACACTGCACAGTAACCATTAATCGTGAAAGCGCATCTTGTTCGAATTATGTACCAAGACCCATAATTCACTCTAAGAGGATGTAGCCCATGTAGGCTATTTGGGACTGAACATATGACGAAGAAAATTGTCATTCGAAGAGAACAAAAAGGCCAATAATGAGTGTTTTCCTTCCGAAATCAATAAAAACAGCATTTGATCTGTTGGAGGCTATTACCAAAGCCATACAGGATTCCCTCTGAACAATATATATTTTGAACTGCACAACCTGCAGTGTCCACAGATGGTGGTTTTCTCACACTGGATGCTATTAAAGAGAGTCCATGGTGTACAATGCATGGCTTGGATGAATGCCGTTCAAAGAAATTGCACAAACTAGACTTCTTGCAAGCTATATTGTGTTACATTGTTCTTTTGTATTCGTCAACGCATGCACAATCCACACAAACTAACTAACATGCACGCATACATGGGCACATACACACACACACACACACACACATACACACACACACACACACACACACACACACACACACACACACGTCCAATGAAAAATCAGTGTCTTATCAATGCAGAGAGGCACCATATGTTTTCTGACCATGACCTAGACTGGTCTGATGATGCTGGGCAGGTGTTTGACAGCGAGTTGGCTAAATCAAGGGCTTGTCAGGAAAATGGCAGTCTCCTGCCACACAACCAGACAGTTTCCTCTGGCAGTTCGGTCAATTATCCAAGCAGCATGTTTCAGAGCAGCGTTATTACAATTGCATACAATTAGAAACATGGCTCCATAATGTGCCATGCTGGAAACATCAAAATGTTGCACAAATTGACTAGTTCTATACAGCGAGACACATTTGCTATCAGATCTGTCCATGTTCAGTATTGTCAGATGGGGATTGTAGTGATAGCTTAACCCTTTGCTACAGGGATTTGAGATGCTTCCTGGTTTACAGTCATGTCCCTGGTACCAAAAGGTTCTTGCTGTAAACACTTCCCTATAACCCCAGACAGAGTTTGAAGGATTTGCAAACAAGCTCACGTAAGAGAATGAATAGCACATTATTATTGTTCACCTGTATGGTTGTGACCCCATGACTATTATTTCTATTTCTCCTTGATCGCATGGCATTTTCAGCTTGGATAGTGAGGCATGTATCAAGAATGGAGATTAGTATATGTCTCACAGGTGACAAGTGAAATTTAAGTTCCTGTTATCCACTGATAGTTAAATAATTTTGATGATATTTCCATCAACACATTAGAGAAACCTTGGCCTACACAGACTCAGAGTTATAGGGTAATTTGCATGGCTGATGATACAGAAGCCCCATTTTTTTCTGCATTAATGAGATCTGGTGTTATAAACATCACGCCTCGCTCGCAGTGGATCTGGCTGTAGATTATGCAAAATATTAGCTAAACAGTTCAAGCTGATGAACATCGATAAACATTGCTTCGCATGAAACAATAATACTTCCATTCATTCATGGATGACTAATTACATCCATTACATTGGGCCAGTTTTGAGCAAGTGCCATTACTAATAAAATACTGAGCGTTCGTTTTGGTCATTAAACAGTTCTACAGATTGAACAATGGTTAAAAATAATGAAAGCGCAGAACACATTAATAAACATAAGATTAGCAGTGCCTGCGGGGCGCACCTTTGATCTGCACAGCGTGGGGCATCCGTGGGTAGATGTGCCAGTGCAACTGTAAGGATGTCAATGCCTGTCTGGGTACTTCATTGTGCTTTTTTACAAGACTTTTTAAAAACTCAGGCATTAATAATTTCATTGCAGACAGACACGTCCCGTGGATAAAGCAGAAAAGTGCACAGAGCCTTACCTTCCTGGACTGCCTGAAAGGGATTGCTTGCGTCCACAAACTCCACCGATATTGTGATCTTCTCCGTCTCCAAGATCTCGTTGTTGAGGTTGAGGTCAGCCACGGCGAGACGGAACACCTCATCGTCCTTTTTGGCAGACTCATCGAAGATGGCTCCTACGGGAAATGGAAACGTAAAGGCATTGTTTCATTATGAAATCAGGGGAGCATGAAATTATTAATCGATTGAAATGCAAGAAAACAAGCCACAAAATCATAATTGCATTAAAGTACTGAGTACTTGATGGTATGAATCCAGGGAAACATAAGCATTATAGTCAACAGCGGAGCATAGTGTACATGAAGAGATTAGGTAGGACATTCAGTTCAGGGAACAAATTGATTTTTTTGTTCTTTGTAATGGTATATAGCACTTTAACAATAAACATTTAAGAACATCACAGATGAGAACAGTGGAGAGAATACACAACATTTTGATGAAATGCTTATTTCATCCTCTTTCATGGTTGTATAATTAGCAGACTACCTGATACAGCACAAAAAGTCTCATCAGAGTGGTACTAAAGCACAATCGCTTTTCTTGGAACAACAGCCTTGTCCTGCACTGTGATACTGTCTGAAATTGCCTCCAGACCTGATGTCTTCTTGTAACGTCCATGTTGTTGGCCTTTGTGCTCTCTCTCATTTCTCGTATAGCTGCCTCCTGATGTAAACAGGCAAGTTACATTCCAAAAATATCTAGTGAAGCAAAGCTAAACGCATTTTGCTGACTAGCAAATCATCTTCATTTTGAAGTAGATGGTGTGTGTGTGTGTTTGTGAGTTTGATACAGATTGATGATTCATAAACTGACCCATCTGGGACCACACAGTCTATGACCAAGACTATAATTTGCAGTAATGTATTCTGCAGACAGAAGTGGGAGATAGCTGGCATAATAATGAAACCAAACCACCAACCAATATCTGTTACAGTTCAACACACATATAAAGCTCTAGTACTGATTACCTCCCATATGTCACAAAGGCATGTATATGTACATCTGTTAACATTATGCACCAGTATATCCATCCAAGACGTTATGTGTGGGTTAGCGCTTCTGTTTCAGCATATTAGACCCGAACTAAGTAAAATGATACTCACACCCAAATGCCTGGCGCTATTTTTGAAATCATAAATAATTATGAGAAAAAAAATCTTTTCTGTTGTTTACACCTTGAGAAAGCAAATGGTTCCAATAAATCACAAGCCAAAAGGTAAGTGCTCAATTCCTTGGGCTATGATTCCAGTCTGTTGTGATGAGGTAAGATATCACAGTGCCGGTTACATTAAACCTAAGGCACACAGTTGATTGGCAACACAGTGGTCTGAAAACCTAGATATACTTATTTAACAAAACAAATCTCCCACCCAACCACCAGAAAAGCTACACATTTGGACTGTTATCTACTGCAAAAAAAGGAAACGGAAAAAAAAAACTCCATAATGGATCTTTTTATCTGGGGCTGGAAATTGAGTTGCCATAGAAACAAAACTCAAGGTGGATGTTTTAAAACATACTTTAAAGCTGCATATCTCGGTGTGAAATGCTATGGAGGGTAAACTGTTTTCCCGCCGCTGTCGTCATGCACACACCCTGCCTTTGTTTGGAGCTGTAACTAAAATCGTCAGACATCTGTGTAGATAGCAGCCGCGATTAGAACCTCTAACGGCAAATCAATTATCGATACTTGCTGAAATATTCAATTTCATATCTGATGTGGATCCATCTACGTATGAGGTCTACACAGTGGCACGCCCGAGGAAGATAAAAATGAAAGAAACAATGTGATTGTGCAGAGACTGATAACACAAATGTATTTTCTTGTCTTGAGCCACTGCTGCAGCATGTGTGTGTGTGTGTGTGTATGTAATCAAATCATGAGACAGAGGCGACTACAAATAACGGCACTATGTAGAAGATGGTACACTGACATCTCAGTATGATGTATGGCACATTTGCTCAACACATAGGTAGGCCGAGCTTGTGACAGTCCTGAAAGACATATCATACATGACGGCTCATACAAAACAATATCTATTTGTGAATTGTTCAATTCACCCTGCAGCTTTATGGCGAAGATCTGTGGCACATCTCGTTTCCTCCCAGCTCAGGAGCTCTCTGGAAGGCTAGTAGCCCTAGGGATTCTAGGGAGCACTATCCAGCCCTCCATCCTCCGCAACTTCATCCTCCGCAACCCCACCCTCATCTCTGAAAACAGCCCTGGAACGTGTCAGCACTTCAGCATGCATTGGAGGGTGCTGGATAGACACCATGAGTCCACATCATGCATTATGGGAGAGGTTGCACAGATTTATGCCCCTCGAGAGAGAGGTGGCAGGGGGCATGAGCGAAAATTATATTCTTTTCCAACTTAATCAATCCATATTTTGTTCCCCAAGGGATTCCCGCTGCACAATGTCTTTGCAGAGATATGGCAAGGTACTGCATTTCTGTGTGTGTGTATGTGTGTGTGCATCTCTCTGTGTGTGTGAGAGTGTGTGTTTGTCCATGTGTGTATTCCTGTGCATGTCTGTCTGTGTGTGTGTGTGTTTGTCCATGTGTGTATTCCTGCGTGTGTCTGTCTGTCTGGTTGTGTGTGTGTGTGTGTGTGTGCGTGTGTGTGTGTGTGTGGAATCGGAGCTGGCTGGTGATATGCGCACCCAGCCTTGAATGCTGATTTACAAGCTGGCTTACTTCAGCTCTAAACACCGGTGTGTGGGTGCAGCTCTTCGGCAATTGGATTTTGAGGAAAAAGGCAAACGTCATGATATAAATCAGGGCAGAGAGTAATGGCGTAGAGTCTGTCTCTGCAACAGCATGCCTGCCAAGGGCAACGGGGTAGAATCAGACCGTACAAACGCCACACCACTTCCCAAGCTTTTAACAAGTGCGGTCTCCAAGACTAACACAATATCTTGCATTTGCAGACCATTTTCATCAGCCAATAACTGACCACAAGGGAGTGGTTGTGTAAAAAAATAACATTGTTCAAATCTACATTTCCCATCAGTAGGCTACCACAAAGACTTCAAGAAAATGTGCTGTTATTTAAACTGAATAGAGGAACTACGGGTAAAATTTAAATGAAAAAACAATGGTCAAAACTGACAACCTAAAGACATTAAATCTAATGCACAAAAACAAGCCAGTTGTGCTTGATGTATGCTCTCACTGCCTACAAAAAATCCCTCTGTTTAACTACAGTTAATACAACATCAACAACTTTGTAACTTTCGCCCACCCTTTTGTGTCACACCCAGATTGAAGTCAGAGTTAATTAGCCTGTGTCTTCTCTGAAAACAATTCAAGATTAATGAAGCATTTTCTCTAAGGTAGCTTACCTATCAAACCCACAGAGAAAGCCTGAGAGGACAGCCGATATGTTCCTCAGTCTATTACCCCTGATGCCGTGCTCTATCTCAGTCCACTCTCTCTGCCCTCTCATGTCCACACACCCCAGATTTAAGGGACTATGAGTGAGGAAAGCTGCCTCTAGGCTCCTTGGCGAGAGATAGAGGGGATTTGTATGGATATTGAGCAGACACATTCCATGTAGCAGCCAGGAAATGTGTTATTCCTTGGGGGGGAGCACCCGCTCAGTTAGCGGGTGCTCCCCCAAGGAGAATTTCACTCAGCCATCATGTATCGGCACCAGGAAGCACCTTAGTGCACTTCTAGAAATAGAAAATGGAAAAGCCTAGCGGTGGTTTTGGAATCATCTTAGCAATAGCAAGGACAATGATGACAATGGGGATAATGGTGAGGATGATGGTGATGGTGATGGTGATGATGGTGAAGTCAGGAATCAAGGTCTATCTAAGGTGGCACCTTGAGAAGGGGGATGTGACATGAGATGAGAGACCACCCAGTGCCCTTTGTGCCCCGGAGGTGTAGCATGATGGAGAGGTGGGCTTGGGGGCTCTGCTGCGATGATGAAAGGTGCCGCTACTCTGGCACACCATGATGATGATGATGGCGGCAGCGATGATGATGATGATGATGATGAATTAGTTTGCTCTCGCACAAGGGCTCGGGAGAGTCTGGCCTCCGGATTTACGGCTCCGCTGCTGCACCTCTCGGGAAGGACGTGCGCGGTGACACCTCGGAGACAAGGGCGATTAACGAGCCGTGCGGCCTGGCAGAGAGGGAGTGGGTAATGCGCTGATATAATACGCGATATAAAAACAGCAACAAGCCGGCACGTTTATCACACTGGCAGCGCCGGCCACACACTGTCACCCATTAATAACTCTCAATTTTCACCGGTGCCGAGCTTCACCCCTCTTTTCATCATTGCCAGCATGCAAACAAAAGGCCTGTGTTCAATACCGTTGAGCAAAAAAAAAATGGTATCTGAACCAGTGCCCATGTCAACGTGAGCCAATGGCTGATCTGCAGGATAAGTTGGCCTGTGTTCCAGCAGGAAAAGCTGCTATACTGGGGTAGCGAGTTATGGTATGCAAAGACAGCTTATAGAATTCTTTTTGGGCAACAGGGACAAAAGGAGACGACAAGTATTCAGATTTAGATGAGATGCAAAAGGCATGCATTAAAATGTCACTGTAACAATGTTGAAAGGCATCTCCAGCAGAGATTATTTCTTCCATGGTCATACACAAAGTGCCTGACTATATCCTCCTTGGAGAACTAGTTCAAGACTACCCAAACACATAATTCGTACCCATAAAACCTCACACCCGTGATTTTTCCATTCCTTCCCTTCGAATGCAATTTTTAAATATTATAACAATGTAAATACATTTCCTTCATCACCAACGCACTGGTCCTCCGGACCCCCAGCTTTCCAAGCCAATCTGTAGCCCCTGCGCCACCGTCCTTCACCTTTCAGAGCAGGCGTCTCACTTCTGACATTTAATCAAACCTGGCTTAAATGGTGCCGCTGGATACCTCCAGACAGATGGGCATTCTGAAGACGTGATTCCCATTAGTGGGGGCTCCTTTGACATCATTAACGGTCACACGCTCCAGCCTCGCTCCTGTCTGTCTGCCATCCCCCTACCCTCTAGCAGGGGAATTGTGGGTGATGGTTATTTTCACCTGTCTTGCACCCCCCCCCCCCCCCCCCTTTCATTGCTGTCATTTCTGCCTGGACTCCTCTTCCTCCTCTTCTTTCTCTTCGTTACTCTGCAGGAGCCCTTTGCTGTGGCGGCTCAGGAGCTGGTCCAGACTCAACCAATCAGGCCCTCCGGGAAGCTTAGTGGGCCCGTAGCAGAGAAGGATAAGTGCCGCTGAAAAGGGCAGGTCCGGCTTGCCACAATTCCCCGTAATAAATTGAGGCAAATAATGGTGTCATTTCACACGAGTCAATTAATAGCCTGTGGGCAGGGTTTAAGGGACAGTAATGCTCAGGCTACACTGGACGTCACTGAATCTCATCACAGCCTGTAATTATTAGATTGAGTCATTCAGCGAGCGCAATAGCCATTTTGATCCCGGTCTCCCATGGGGGGGGGGGGGATAATGACATAGGTTATTGGGTTATTTCTTTCTTTTAAAACATGCTGATCCGTTCAAAATAGACTAGAGACTCCAGCTGCTCGGGGTTCCTTTTCAAAATGACAATTCTATTTGTCTGCTCTGAGACAATTTATTCTATTTGATGCCAAACTCGGCCATTCTGAGAGTCGTAATGGTTTTCTTCATGGTTCACCGCAAGTGGAAGACGTTTGTTTGTGACTCTGTACACTAATGTTTGGGACTCTGGTGTTAGTCGTTTTATGTTAAGACAAGGTCATAACAGCATGCGCGTGCCAAGTTCCATTAGTTTAACTAATTTGTCCAATCTTGGCAAAAAGTTAAATTAAAGTGTTTCTAAATGTGGGCCCTCTAGAAACAGCATAGGCGTAGTAGTATCGCAGTAGTAGTGAATAAAAACAATAATATCTAAAGTATTCTGGATGCTGTCGCACCCATGTTTCCAATGTGGACTTCAGGGGTATTTGATGTACCACATCAGGTGAGAGCTCTCCACCCTGAGCCGCCTTCATCTCCTGATGACTTAGTAATTATTCTTTCCTTCACAGATGAATGGAACCCACTGAATGAAAACCTTCAGAAAGCATCTCCAACTGCCTTTAAAAAATCACTATGGCAACACTCTCAACCTGACCAACCTTTGGAGAAACACTGCACATATTTTGGAGTTTCGAGAGTTTGCAGTATGACCTGTATGACACGCATGTGGAGGAGGCATGTCACATGAGCCTCACCCACGCTGATTCTCTTTCCCTGAGGTCAGTCAGTGCTAATGGTGCATGTGTGCGAATGTGGCCATATTTGTTATATAGATCCATCTAACTGTGCAAATTAACCATTAGTGTTATGCTGCCTGACACTAATGTCATTTGGAGCAAAATATCCTGCCCCTTGGAGAGACAGAGTGACCCCGCCCCCAACCACCAACCCCATAGCTGGTCAGAGAGAGAGAGAGAAATGGGGGGAGCAGTCAGTGGGGGGTTATGTGATAGAGGTGCTGATGACTTCAGACAATGGCGTGCGAGAGCAAATCGAATGCACACAGCATGAGTACACAGACTGTAAGAATACATACTTGTGTCTTAGTGTGTGTGAGTTTGTGTAAGAGTGTGCATATGTGTGCATTTACCTTTCTGTGTGTGTGTGTATGTGGGGGGGGGGGGGGGTGTATCTGTATGTGTTACTGTTTTTCTGTGTGCACAGTGTATGTATTTGTGTGTGTGTGTATTCGTTTGTATGTGCATGTGTGTGCTTCTTTTTCTTTATGTTTGTGTGTGTGTGAGTACGAGTGTGTATGTGTGTCACAAGAAAAACATAAGGGTGAAGCAGAGTTCAGGGCAAAAAATGTTGCTTTAGGTTTTTCAGACCTATTGGGACTGGCACTGTCGAGTGGTCTCTGGCCTGTGGGAGGTCAGCCATTTCATCACAGACATTAATTCCATCGAGGGCCCCTATTAGCCTGCCTGGACCCTTCCTCACCAGCCCACAGTGGCCAAGAGCAGCCTGACCTTCCTTCCACAGACAGCTTGCCTTGGGTGTTAGAATATGGACCCCCCTCCTCCTCCCACCCCGTTAAGAGGCGTCTCAGAAAAGCAGGCCCTGGCTTGTCTGCCGCTTCATTTAAAACACCACGAGTCAGCACAACGTAACAAACCCAGAGCCTGTTGTTTTATTCATCACTGCAGCAAACTGGGTGGCCTGGAGGACAGGGCGCTACGCTTGGCGAGATGAAACAAGCACTCGGCTGCTCCCCCCTCTGTGTGCTCCCCCTCTTATATGCAAATGGAATTAAGTTTAAACAGCGGCAGGAGATGCGTTTTTACCCTGTCTTACAAGGGGTGATCTACAATACCAGGGGTTGGTGAAACTGGAAGCGCTGGGGTTTATGGTGACGTATAAACGCGTTCTCTTTTTAAAGTATTATGATAAAAAGCTGTAACCCTCACCGGTTCATGTGAAGTCTTTGTTTCGATCTGAATCTGAATACTGCCACAGAGCTCTTACCCAGAAGATCAGACGTGTACAGAGCCTCCACACACAGCGCATTACACAGAAATGGCTACAAAAATGGTACTTCGCATTTTTCGTATATTTTAACTGTCATGTAGTCTGGCATAAATGCAGTGTCTTTATTGACACTCCCTCAGTAAACTCACTACCACCACCACACATACCAGATTACACTGTATATACTAAATACCAACTACAGGGCTCCAGCGGCTAACCAGTAGCACGAGTGCATTGAACTGTGTTTGAAATTGCAATCTGTGAATTAACCTAAATATAACCATTTTACTTTCTACAGACAATCCCCACATATACTGGACCTATTGCTTTGAAGATGAGCATGCATCTCAAAGAGGGATGCTGACATGAGTCCTTCATATACATTTAAAAAATGAATGATGCAGAGCTGACATTAGTCGGTGAGGCATCCACATGAACATATTTTAATGACTGTCTCATCATTTATTAGTTGTTTATAGGGTACAGTACCTTCAAGGCAGCAAAGGCAACAACAAGGGCCTTTAAACTTGTCCTACCCCCCACCCCAAGGGAATTCAAGACTTGGTGGGGAGGGGTGGGCACTTCCCAGAGGGGGGAATGAGACGCTCAATAAAACAGCATATTCCTCCAAACCCTCTTCATCCAAAACTGAGTAATTGTAATTACAAGCTTAATTATCAGGAGGGAGAAAAAACTAACACATGGATTCAAGCGTTTAATTAGCAGATAGAATCGACGTGTTGCCGCTTTGTTTTGATGGATCCCAAAGATGGCCAATGGCTTCCACGCTTCACTGTCCCTTTCTCAGTGCAGCCTCTCCAGTGAAATCTGACTCTAATTTAAATAGACTTCACTTATAAACACATGTGTTTTTTCCACACCAGGGAGATATAGGATATGGCAAGTCTTAATGGTAACGCAGTGTCAGAGCTATCATATTTCAGATTAACTACAACATAACAAACAATACCAATCGCAACTGATAGCAAAACTAATAATATTGCGACAGATTTCAAATATGGTGCTTATCAGTGATGTAATTGAACTACATGAGTAGAATCATGATATGGGCATTGCCACTGTTGCACTGTGGAATACCAACCAAGCAAATTATTCTATTTCAAATAATTTCATCTCAATCTAAATGTGTTTAATACAAGTAAAGGAATGTGAAAAGGAATTACATAAATCATGAGTTTTAAAAGGGAGTGCTAATTAACTGACCTTCTGAAGGCTCTTTCAATGAGATGGCACAGTCAGTTTGGCACATGCTTTGAAGCACTTTGTCTCCTTATTTTAGCATATTTGACTTTCATTTCCTCAGGTCAATAACTAACCTATGA
Organism: Sprattus sprattus; assembly: GCF_963457725.1. Classification (NCBI taxonomy): domain Eukaryota; kingdom Metazoa; phylum Chordata; class Actinopteri; order Clupeiformes; family Clupeidae; genus Sprattus; species Sprattus sprattus. The sequence continues at coordinate 21,388,532 of NC_137913.1, read as the reverse complement.
ACAATCCATTATTCACTGCAATTACCTCTCATGGACATGTATCTGTGAGCTCTCTCTCCCTCTCTCTCTGCAGAGAGCCCATAATGTGTGGAAGACCAACGAGCAAGGGGATCTTCCAACCTTCTGTTCGGCCCAGAGTGGCGTGTCAACAAAACCCTGCGACAAAACAAACTCTCTGTGTGCTTTTGCCTTTTCCTAAACAACACCGCATGCTAGGGTATACACGGTGTTCCTCTGAAGAAAAAGTGCAATCTTTGAATGATTAAAACACCGCTGAGAGTATACAATTACAAAGTCGTGAACGTGCAGCTTTTGTGAGAGGAGGGATAAGTGCTCTCTCCCTCTCTCTCCCTCTCTCTCTGTCTCTCTCCCCCTCTCTCTCTCTTTCTCTCAGGGGCACAAGCTCTTGTTTCTCTTGTTCCATGATCTGCCATTGTGCATGTCTCCTCAAACAAGAGCCTGGACTAACCTCCTCAGAAGGCCCTGCCTTAGACACTGTGTCCCCCCCATCCACACGCCTTGCCATCTGTTTCAGATGACAGCCTTTCTGAGAATGCACACCTCCTTACAGCACATGGATTAATTATAATATAGCTATAGAAAGAGGGAGAAAACAAAAGGACACTATGGAACCATTAGCATACTACATTGAAGTTCAAAAGATGAGTTTAGAGGACAAACTGTGCTTCATAAAAAAGCTCTGAAATACATAATTGCAGAAATGCTTTTGAAGCCCTGATATCATTTCTTGATACATTGATCCCATAAAACACCCTGGGCAACCAAAGAGCCTTTATTTTTAGCTTGGCAGCGCTGCAAGAAGAAAACACGCTGGGAATGATAGCCAAAGCATCGTGTTTGAGACGGGCACAATGTGAACCCTGAGCTTAGCAAAATGTCAAAGCAGAAATTAATGTGCTGAGCACACAACCATGTTTCCACTTAAAACACCTTTCACGGATCTGGGTATATCCTGGGTACAATATAGGATTGTAATTTATCCTTGTCTGTTTAAATATAAACCTGTCCCAAATGCTCTTCTGGCAGAGGCCAACACTTTGTGAAATACCACAGCCCTCAATCTCTCACCCCCCTCCCTTTTTATATTCATAAAAATATATGAGAAATGTAAATGTTCTCATCAAAGCAGCCGGGCCTGAGGTTATTCTCCGTAGCTGGGGCTGTCATGCCTGGTAGCATACTTAAATGACAAGAGTCGTGGAGAATAAAGGCACTGTTCTCAAGCCTGTGACATGTGTCTGCATTGACATGTTAGAAGCCATATCTGGTTTTGATGGCCAGGGATAGATTAAAGTGAGAAATGGCTTTCCTGTTTGCCATCAAAGGCTGCGAAAAGGAAAGATTTCTTTCTCGAAGGCAGAGCAGCAGGTTTGAGATCACTGCTCGTGGGGGAAACGAGACACAGTCAGATTTTTTTCAAGCTCTCTCTTGCCTCTTGACAGCAGTACTACTAAATATCTCCTCATCAAAATAGTGGCAGTCTTTCATCCATGGATTTCACTGTGTACTTAAACATGAGCACACAGGTTTTCTCTGTTAAAGGCCTTGCAGTTGCTCGGACTGTTCAAGGTTTAACTACATCAGAAGAATCTGTAATTGTTTTTGACAAGTATCGTTTGCACTGCAATTTGCAAGGCCTCTTGAAAATATTTGTATTTGCATAAAACATTGATTACAACTACAATTAAAATAGAGGTTCAAGGTACAGTCAACAATTCAAAGCCATTACACACTCTATTTTATGCATCTCACACCTCACATATTTTAAAACCTGGTATATTTAAAGCATGCTCACAGGCAAACATTTACTTTAACAGTCTTTTTTTTGTGAAAGCCTCTTGGCGGAAATTGAAAATGCATTGCGCATACAGAATGATGCAGAGGCCTGGTAAAAATAATTCACTTTACCTGGTGGTAATCATGCTTGTGAGCTTTTCAGTATATTGAGTGTATGTTCAGTACGTTGAGTGTGTGTTCAGTACGTTGAGTGTATGTTTAGTATGTCGACTGCATGTTCAGTACGTTGAGTGTGTGTTCAGTATGCTGAGGGTATGTTCAGCGCACGCTTTATGTTCGATGCATAGATGTCTCCAACAGGAAAGTACTGCAGTGGAGAGCTGTGTTGTGCATTGCCAAACGTCTTACATAGACTAGCACAGAGTTCCATTGAATTGCATTCCTTATGTGGCAGGATTTGGAGAGCCGGATGTGCTCAGCCTGTCTTTACATGTCATGGAGAAATTGACTAAAACTCTTTATCCAACGGAATGTAGGATAAACAATCTAAAAACAGTACAAAAAGCATTTAATGTTTCAAACGTTCAAAAAAGTATTCAAAACCAGAAAGAAAGAAACAACGAAAGATGGAAAGAAGGGAGGCTTTTATTTAATGTGTTTCATGACCATGAATGCTGATCAACTTAACCAATAACTTTGGTACAGGTTTACTTGATTTTTCCAGAAGCCAGACTTCAAAAGCGCTTAGGGCCTGATTTACTAACAGGATTGCGCCCATTTCTGGCGTAAAATAGCGGTCGTAAACATAAAACGGTATTTACTAAGGGGGCGCAGCGCATATTAACGCTTTGAGGGTGTGTACCTGCCAACAGGTGGGATGGCACGGAGACGTGGGTGGTAACGTAGGCTTGAAGCGCACTTTAATGGGAGGAGTGCGCCTAATGATGTATTGCGTGGAATTTACTAAACTGCCTGGCGAGCGCACGTCTATGATTTGCGCGCTAATTCTCCGCCTCATAAAAGCACGTCTTAACCAGGAAGCGCATTTCAATTGAGTCTGAAAACGTTGATATGGCAGCAGTGATAATAGCAAGGCGAAGAAAGAAGACATAGACAGTGCACAGAAATATTTTTTTCAACTCGTATAACACATTTTCAGTTAAGCGAACCACAAATCATTAGACGGTACAGGTTAACCAGCCACGCAATACTTCAATTACTGAACCAGATCAGAGACATCGAACTCTCCAACCGGAGATCACATTCCATTCCATCAGTTGTTAAACTCAGGACAACATTACAAATATTGGCATCGGATCATTTCAAACAGTTATAGCATCAGCAGTTGGTATATATCTCAGCCTTCACTCAGCCAAATATTCACCCAGGTACTCGACGCATTGCTACCGCGCACTGGTCAATACATTTCCCCACTGCCATAGCTGAAATTAGAGACATCAAACAGGATTTTTTTTAAATCGCAAACTTTCCGAACGTAATTGGAACCATTGATTGCACCCACATGCAAACAGTCCCACCTTCAATCCACAAACACGTTTACCGAAACAGAAAGCACACATATTCAATGAATGTCCAGGTGCCCAGCGCAGATGTGGTTTGATAAATACCACGGAAAATGCGCAAAAACACAGTGCGTTAATTTGCGAACGCAGATTAAGCAGCGCTCGCATATTAGTAAATCAGGCCCTTAGTGAGTAGAACATTTAAGATAGTTAATGTAATTCTGGCATTCATAAGTGTAATTAGAGTCTTCAAACACCCAGCAGTCCTTTCAAATATAGTACCAAAGTTAATTTCCTAGGGCCTATATGCATGGCTAATACAAAGGGTAGTATGTACACCAGAACCATTTACTGTACCTTTCACTATAATGTGCAACTCGGTGTAGTGCGTAGTAACCTTTACACAAAATGGTGATTCTGGTTTGTTCTACTCTTTAGCCTTGTGGAGTCTGTTGCCTTCATCATCCAAAATCAGTCAGTGTCACTCAATTCCAGTCATGATTTTTGGCTTCCAGAACCAGTTTGACTTAGATCCATTTGGTGGAGATGACCAGCTACCTCTAATTCCAGCAAACTGCCTGGAACCGTCAAACTGTCTCTCCGTAAACTGTGTAAATCTGACTTTAAAATTGGAAATCAATAGATGTTTCCAGGTGTTGGAGTCGAGACGTTTGACTTAAGTAAAGTGTATGGTAAAAGCATCATTTTAGGATGTCAGAATTGTTCTTGATATCGAGGGTTTGCTTCAGACTAAAGAGCCTAACCTTATTCATGTGTTATTTTACGTAAGAAATTACCATTTATATCAATACAAACTTTATGGTAAACAAAAGTTAAAAGTGGGGTTCAAAGTGCCCAAAGATGGAGTGCAGTATCCACTGACCATTGGTCGACCTATACACTGATAAAGACCATGGACACTTATGCCACTCATTCAGAGGAAGATACACATGCGGCTCTAAAGATTTCTCATGTGCCAATGTGTAAAAGGTTTCTCTTGAGAAGCCAGATCATCATGCTCTCTTAGGACGCCTGATCCCAAGAGACTTCGGTTGGGGGGGGGGGGGGTATTCTCTTGTGTTGTAACCCACTTGTTAAGACTTAATGATTTAAAAAAGCCAATTCATTTTATCCTATTGCACCACAGAGACTGTGACCCAGTTAGAAAATTTAAATAGGGATTTGATTTGAAGGGGCATATTAATTGGAACAGATGCCTTCTCAATTATTAACGTCTCTCACAGCGTGGTTGCATGAGCTAAATTTACACCCTCACTGTCTGTCCTCCAGCCCCCCACCCTCGCCCCTTCACTATACGTTTCAGCCATGGGTCTAAATCAAGGTCCGGAGCACATGGAAGCCATCGGAGAAGAGCTGGCTTTATGTAAATGCACGCCGCAGAGCAACTCATATTTACAGTCCTGTCTGCTCCGCGGCTGTCTCAGCTGGGAATCGTCAATGTTTATCCCAGTTATTTGGAATGACAAGAAAGGCACAACAAGGCTGAAGACAAGGCATTGAGGAGAAGGAAGGAGCTGTGTGTGGTGTGTGTGTGTGTGTGTGTGTGGGTGTGTGTGTGTGTGTGTGTGTGTGTGTGTGTGTGTGTGTGTGTTTGCTTACACCACATCTACATTTATTCATTCACGAGGATGCTCTCATTCGAAGTGACTCATGATCATGGATGCTGGGAAGCTTAACCCCTTGACCCAGGCTGGACTGAAGGAATGCTTACTGAATACTGAAGGTCAGGCAGTTAACTGTATTCCTGCCTGCCTGTCATTGTAGGCTTTTAGAGTGCACATTTGTTGTCAAAATGCCGTGTCGAATGGACCATGCACAAGTTTCCTTGTTTCTACATTGGATGCTGGAATTGACTCCCTGCAGGAGCATCCTGGAATAAACCTCTGAGAAACCTTTGATTCGCCTCTCTGGTCCATTGTTCAAAGGTTGTCCGCTGCAGATTCCATCAATGCATATTTGTGTGTTGAGCTCAGTCCCCTCATGAACTATGTACATTTGATTAATTATATGAATTAAACTGGATCATATGAAAACCCTAGTTGTGAACAACTTTAGTAAAAATGTCTTTTATAAGTATTTCCTACCTCATACTATAAATGATCAGACTTAACAGGTCAGCAATGTTTTTGATGTGGTCGTAATATGCAAATTTGATCTGAGTTCAGCTTGTGCTTAAGACAGGAAATTGTTGACCGGGCTTTGTTTTAAGGCCAATTACTTCAATCAAAAGGTTGCAAAGTCTAATAGCCTCTTCATTAAACATATTCACATTATGGACAGCGAGGGACCGATGTTCACATTTGCATATGATAGCTGCAGAGCGGGTTCAAATTTAATGCAGCTACTTTTATTCTTATCAGACCTGCCAAGCAACCCTACCTCCACTTAGTTCAACATGACAACAAGGCTAGTCATTAGTCTTGCTTTTGCTTTTGGTCCTGCAATGTAGCCCTATCTATCCAGCAAAATAGTCTTACATAAAATACACAACATACCCAATTAAAGTATGAAAATGTGAGCAAGAGCCCTGTTCTGTTTGGGTTCTAGGGAGCTTGTTGCATGACAGCATAACCTATTGTTCAATGCATTTCTCGGCACCCGAGCACTGGCTTAGCCTGTCCTTTTGAATGTGCCTCTAACACATTATCATAAACCTTTCATGGAAGGCCATGAAAAATGCGACCTACTTCTGTTCAGCATGAATTATATTAGCAATACTTAAACTGGGCAAACATACTCAGACAGGCAGAAAGGAGAAAGGAGGCACTCAAAAGAGCAAATGGGCTTATTACATCTACTTTTATACTGTATAATGATATAATGGGTATATGTGCACAAGCATTATTATTTTCTTTGACGCAAACAGGACCGGGTCCATTTAGCATCAAAGAAGACTACAGGTAGAGAAGCATGGGTCATGGAGAGATAAATAAGCCAACTGATCAACAATGAATATGAATATGAATATACAAAGCGTGCTGTATGTTCTTCTCCTTGGTCTAGGATAGGATAGGATGTCTTTGGGCTCTTCCCTGCTTGTTTCCATTCTGAACAACAAATATGCCCCCTAACCGCCACCTAGGCAGTTATGATCCAGGACCATGATCCCTTGCTTCGAGAGAAATGATGAACTCCCTTCAGTGGAGAGGCCCCCTATAAGTCCACTCCCGAGCTGAGTGGCAGGCCTGTAAATTTGCTTTATGTTGTCATTACTTACGGGGAGGCGACCAGCAGCATCAGCCCCACCAGTTGCATATGAGTTACTGCCACAGATCAAACTCTGTGACTTCTTCTCCGGAGTGAAATAGCCACAGTAATGACATGTTAAAGTAGAACAGGCCAGCCTGACAAGAGTACTGCAACTAAATGGTATTACTTATTGTCTCCTGTGACTGTGTGTCCTTGAGACGGTAGTTTTATCACCTACCCTTGAGTTTCTGCCGCAAAGACATATGCCAGAACACATTAAGGCATCGCTGATCATAAACCCACATAAAACGATATGGGTCCGCACAGTGGGTCACTCCCGAATGTAAACCTTTAAACATAAGAGGCTCTTGGAAAGCCGGCCTGGATTGACTTTGGTGGCTCGAGAGCATTTCAAATGGTCCTTAGTTAAACCTCCCCCAAGGTTGTTTTTGGACGCCCGGCAAAAGCGACAAAAAAGACCTGTCTCTTTCCCTCTGTGCATGACAGAGACGCTGACTGATCCCTAATGCTTTATTCCAGACAGCGGCCCCCTCTTGTTGAATGAATGCCTCCCCCCCCCCCACCAACACACACCCACACACACTCACAAACACACTCACACTCACTCTTCCATCACCACCACCACCACCACACAAACACCTTCCCATTTTCACTCAACAACACTTCCCCCACCTGCACCTCACCACCACCACCACCTTATTCCTTATCTTTCATCACCATCTCCCAAGTTCTCATTCTGAGTCCTCCATCTAAAAACAGCACTCCTGTAATTTGCACCAAGCCTCCCACTGCGTGAGTGAAGGTCAGTACAATTCAGACAAAACGGCCAAACCCCCCGCCCACTCAACCACCCACCCGCAGGCATGCACACCCTGTAAGATCTTTTGCATGTGATCACACTGTGGGTTCTTGTTTCCAGGGTTCCTTGTCGAACTATGTATTTACTGGAATGCCATATAGAAGAAGAGAGCTTGTTTTTCCAAGGATGCATACTATTTCCCCCTTAAATTCCCATGAGCTAGTTCCTCAGCTGTTTGAGCGTGCCTTGCTGGCTGCATGCTTTTACTTAATGTGACACCCTGAATGTGGAGGCAATACATCATTTTTTTCACCCAGAATGACAAGGGCCTGGGCCTGGTGGCAGACGATGGTCCTTGAAGATGGGGAGGCTGTGGTGATCATTACATTAAAAGATGTATTTCTTCTCTCTTAAAATGTATGAATTCAGAAATGGGGATAGGTAAAAGCATTCCCGCATAATGAATGACTAAAGGCACTCCCACAGCCCTGAGTGAAACTAATGGCTAGGCATGGACACTGGTTCTCCCTGCACTTGCAAGTAGAATACTACGTACGTATATTGCAGTACAACATACATAAACTAGACAGGACTGACACGCTGTACTTAGCTCTCTCACCTTTAGCTGTCAGATGACAAACAGAGTGATGCAGTGAGTGGATATCCACAGGTGTGGCAGTATAGACTAACTGTCTCTTGCATCACCACAAAGGCATAGTAGAAGCTATGTGGATCATACACAGTTTAATCTCAGATTCATTTGCGTTAGTGACGATATTAAAGTATCTAGCAAGCTGAAATAGATTTAAAAAAAGAATGGAACAGGAGATTAGAAGATAGGACCATATACGTTGAAGTCTATCAGAGGCAGATCTCTGCTCTGTGAAAACCCAGGCCGAATCTGACAGGTGTAGCTGGCGCTACTGCACATGTGCTTTCATTTTGTTTAGCTTTTAAAATCAATCTCTCAGATGAGTGGAGGCAGGTTTGCTGTTGAATGAGCAAGAAAAGAAAAACGTGAATTGAAACACAGAGGTGTCTGAACATGTTTTTTTTTTCTGTGGAATTTTTGATGCGTGTCTCTCAGACTAGTGCACTGCAGACACAAAGAGCGATAATCATGAACCAAGCAAGTGTCTGCATCTAATCATGCCGTCCACAGAACCCTTTTGTATTTTGCCTGAGAGGAAATGGAGGCTATCTTGACATGCATAATGGTAAAACAATATGTCCTAACGTCCTGCAAAGGCTTTGAATTATGCATCTACTTCAGAATATCCAGGCCCTATAAAGCATTTCCTGCTTTTGTACAGGTGCCCACTTGACCATCTTTTGTTTCGCTTACTATAAAAGAACATGGTCAACTTAGTATCATGAAAAATTCACCGAACGTTTACCCGGGGAAAAAAAAAAGAAAAAGAAAAAATATTCTTACATCATGCATTATGTAGGACGACGGGAGCTCCAAGTCTGGCTTCTGCCCTGCATCCATGCTTCACCAACAGAGAGCAGCTGCATCAGGAAAGAAAATGTCTCTGCTCGAAACCCACTCACCCCTGCGCTCCTCGTAAACCACAACACTGTAACCACAAAACGTCCAGAGAAAGACATCACTCGCCAACGTCTACAAAGTTTAAGAGGAAAAATAGACTTTTACAGCGTACTTAGGACATCCATAGGGACAAGCCCAGGGTTTCTAGGCGCTGTGGTTATTTTTACATGCTAATGGTCTACTACTGTTTGTCATCACCATTTGAATACTGATGATCTCAGGGCTGGCACCTCTTGGGATTACATGCTCTCTATGGTTCTATGCTGTATGATGTCAATTTCAAACAGATGTATAAACATGACTTAAATACTAGATGTAGTTTCCCATTATGGGAGGGAAAAAGTTTCAGTCCGAAACCTCCATGCACCATGCCAGCCCACCGCAGGACGAGTGTCTGCCCTGGATTCCTGTGTAAACCTGGATATCTAGGACTCAGGTGTGCACTGCTGTCCTTACTACTCAACCAATGCACCACCACCTCGAAAGGACCAAATGTCACACCACTCCACGTGTCCATTCACCTCTTTTGGGCCCTTTGCCTATTTGCTGGTGTGACAGCTGAACCAAGCGTGCTGTGGTAGGAAGCAAACCCTGTTCCTCCCATTAATTGCCTCAGATAAAGAGCACAGCCAGGACAATGGGGTACAGAGGGGAAGGACATATCAGGCAGCATTAGGAGAATCCAGGAGGGAGACGTGTAACACGTACAGTCAGAAGATTTCCGTCGTATTATGAGATCAATTAATTAAACCGTCTCAGGGGAGAACCTCGGCTATTACCGAGATTAGAGGTGGATGGCAAAAGAGGAAACAAAACCATATTGGGGAATTTTCTTTGAAAAATGATTACCTTGTGTGGCCTTCACACAGACAATCACAAAGATCCATATTTTCTGGTCATGAAAATAAATTCTTGACTGTATTCAGGAGAACTTATACAGCCATTCATCACTGCAGTATTCAATGTTGTGCATTCTAGCTGTTCCACTCTTAGAAGTTACTTTTTCCCTTGAGTTCACAGCGAACAAGCAGAGTTTTCATTTTGCAATTTAATGCCTTGAACTGTTTGCCATCCCTCGAAGCATGGGAGTGGGCATAAAACATGGCTGCCGTGACACTGCCTTGAGCAGCTTTACCGGCAGAAGTCAAGAACACCGCCGTCAGATCCCCGTGCTCCGCCGAAATTGCTTTTTATGATTTACTGGCAGGCACTGAATCTTCTTTATATGTTTTCTATAAGGGAACGACTCTCGGACATGGAATGTAAATGAAGGGAGAGTCATCTGATGGAGAGAGTGTGAGGGTGGGGGTGGGGTGGGGGTCTGAAGGATGGCCATCTCACACAGAGAGGAAGAAGGCGTGGACGGTGTCCCTTCATCCCTGGGATGACAATTCAGCTTCTCATTTACCTTGCTGCTCAGAGAAGGGTGACACACAATATGACATGTATCAGTGTCTCTCAATGCCCTGCCCAAGAGCTCAGGGCTGGAAATATGATCAGGTGATTTTCAGCTGCTGCTTGCTATCAATCCACAGCTCTTGGCAGCTAATATGGCAGATTGAATTTTGACTCTTTGATGGCATGAGTTCCTAAACTTCTCATGCCTATAGTCATTGGCACAAGGACATGAGAGGAACAGGATGGGGGAGGGGGAAAAAGCATTTCGCTGGGTCTAGAGGAGAAAAATATCTACACCCACACAGAAATCTGTTAAATCAAATCAGATCAACGCTAGAGGACACATCAGAGCAGAATTAATCTCTGCGGTGCTGATCACCCAGGGGGCATCACAGGTTTTGTGCACACAAAAACCACAATCCACTGCTGTTAAGGCATTGTTTTATCTCTCTTTCTCGCTCTCTCTTTCTCTCTCCCTGTCTCTCTCTCCTTCTCTGTCTCCCTCTCTTTCATGTGCTTGCAAAACTTTGGACTCCCAGACTCCCCAAATGCCACCCTCTCTTTCCCATCATTTTCTCTCTCTCCCTCTCTGTCCCTCCTTTCTATCCTTCTCTCTTTCCCCCTGCACACTCACTCTCTCTTTCTCTCTCCCTCTCTTTCATGTGCTTGCAAAAACTTGGACTCCCATACTCCTCCAAATGCCACCCTCTTTATCACCAAATAAACCCGGCTGCTCTAACTGCATATAACTGCAAAGCCTTGAAGCTTCCTTTACAGGCCAATATACATCATTTAGCTATGAGGACAAAAGCTTCAATCAAGCCTTTAGCTGTTTCCTTGAACTTGTAGGAGATATTAGTCCTTCATGATTAGACCTTCAAAAATAACAAAATGATCCTCCCCAAAACATGATACCTGACAAGAAGAAAACGTCTGTGCTTGAGATCACTCTGACCCAGACACATTCTTAATCATATGGCTAAACAGTGACCATGTGAGGGGAAACACATGTGATTTACATGCCTTTCTTGGCAATGCACGTGAATAGGTCAGGTCATTACTCGAACAGTGTGCACACACACCATAATCCACTCACTGACACCAAGCTTGTCATTGAGTCATCCTCATTAACACAA
>NC_137913.1:21327135-21374635 GCF_963457725.1 Sprattus sprattus | reverse complement strand
ATTGTTAGATCCGTTCTACGTATTATGCAATTTTTGCACTTCTTACCACACTTCCATCCTCTGTGTTCTGGATTAGTCCACGGGCGGATTAGGGCCGACAATTCCGTGTGATCAACGTAACCTTCTGTGAAGCACCGTGCCAAGTCATGCAGGGGAGACGCAAGAAGGAAATTCTCGCAACACCCACAGTAGAGCGCACAGTAGGCTTGTGTCTAAGCATCTGTGGCACATGAAAAAAGGCCAGTTTGTGAGCCTCAAATAATCTCTGAGGAGAGGAGGCTTCATATCTACCCAGTTATCCATAATATATTGTCATTTATCTGTCACACGGGCTGTTGTGCTTTTATTTTCTTCTGTTTTTCCCTCTATTTTCCATAAATGGGAGGTAAACAGTGCTATACAGTGATGAAAATGACAACAAACCTTCATTCCAACTGACAGCCAAGTGGCTGCGACTCACAAAGTCTAGTGGGAGAAAACACATCCTGGGCCTCTTTTAACAGCTCATAAAGTTATATATGTGCAATGGCTGACAGATAGCATCAGTAAAATGCAGCCTTGCCTGACTCGGAAAAAAGGATGCATATGTCCTTCAGACTGACTGTCAACTGTGAGCCATCATTAAATTTTGTTAACTTCACAGTGTGAGCTGCATGCAATGAAACACACAAAACAACAAGACAAAGTGAGGACACATTCATGCCAACACTGGTATAACCACAATCATCCATTTGCAGGGAACCCGTGGGGTCGTTTCAAAAAGCCAACCTGCCAATAACGGCTTTCTAAGCACGTTTCCCAAACAACCATGAATTGAAATGAAGCATTTTTATCTAAAGGCCAGCCGAGAGTTTTAACAGGAAACCCTCTTTGCGTGGTAATTTCAAGAGATAAAAATCCCCATATCAAAATAATTACCATCAGTTGCCGGAGGGTGACTTGGAATGCATGGACCAATACTGTTTTACCTCCGAGTTGGATAGTTTGGTTAGGCTGTGTAATGTATGTGACTGCAATGTAGTTTATCTTAAATTTTCTAATGCTAGCAAACTAGATGAGGCATCAAAATTCATATTTGCTAGGGCAACGAACACCCTGGCAGAAATAGCAATATAGTAATGGGTGAATCTCTGCAACTGACACCAGACAGCAATGTGTGGCAGCTGTCATTGCAGCAGTTTTCACATGTCCATCAACTGATAGCATAGCATCCCATCACCGGCGCACATATTGGAAAGCACAGATCGCCCATCTTTGGAGTAATGTGGCTGTGTGAGCACCACCAGGGGCGATGTGATAATTAAATCAGTCTGTTTGTTTTCTCTCTTGTTTTCGCGTGTGGAAATACAGCACTTTTTGGTGTTGCTATAAAACACACATCAGAGGAAAGCCAGGCAATACTAGCCTTGTGACATTTCTGAAATTGATTTCGGCTGAAAACAAATGGCTCAACTTGTGTTTACATTAGGCCCCCTTCCATTTATCAAACCCGGCATTGTGTGTGACTGACTGATTACCCTTATTCTTTGACAGAGGGTATGCATTCACCAAGGACGGTTCTTGTTAGCACAAATCAACAGAATATGTTCTACTATGTCCCCATGATGTCATGCGAAATCCCTAAGAAAGAATGCGACAATTAAGAGACGTTGTAGTTATACATCATTTACTCTTCTGAAATAAAACCTGGAGGACATCAGTTTTATAGCAAATGTGTTTTGGACTCTTCATATGTCAAGACAGGGGGTTATTTTTAATTTTTTTTCCTTGCAAGGGAAAATAACATCGTCATGGCAATAAATCAACAGGCGGAGCTTAAGAGCACCACCTAATGTCGAGTGGCAGCTCTTCGGCGCTTCCGCAAGCCGGTGTATCTCTTTAGGTAATTATGGTTTTTGACGCAGCACGGGCCAACCAGCAGGCAGTGATCCTAATTACGCTCCGTGTTTACACGGGCTTCTCCGCACGCCACACCGTTCTACAGTATAGGGGCAGATGGAGGGGCGTGGGGGCTGGGACCGTATGAGGGCACTCAAGGCGGGCCACTTGGCAGACTTAATTAAACAAGACTTTGAAGTGCAGCAGCAGACACCTTTGGTGTGAGATGAGGCTTGGATGGGTGACGTGCAGCTCCCCATCAGTGGTCCAACAAGGAAGCATCAGAGACACAGCAAAGCATTAGAGACACTCCCCTGGGAGGTGGTCTCTGCATTGAACACGGAGCTGTCTGAAGACCCATCCATAACAGAAGAAAATATAAAAACACTTAACACTATTGGAAGAATATAATAAGATTCTTTGTCACCCCCAAACTAAGGAGCAAATTTGTATGAGTATGACAACCATGTTGGAGAAAATGTGGTGCGGTAAATGTAGATTATGCTCATGTCTTCTGGCTCTGCCCAGACATTGTTCAGTTTTGGGAAGATGTGCACTTGATTTTGGCCAACATCCTGGGTTACGAAGTATTTCAGGTACAGTACTGTATTTTGGTAATATTGTGGCAAGATCAGACAGATACTTGTTTAAAATCTTAAAAGCAGCCTGTAAAAAAGCCATTACAAAAAGATGGTATAAACCAGGCCCCCTAACTGAAAATTGTGAGTGAGATGTACGTGATGGAACAGCTAACACATAGATTAAGAGTACAGGCAGAACAATGTGAAGAGAAATGGGTGAAATGACAGGTCGATGTTTGAAAAATGTATATGTCTCAGGATCACTCTGTGGAATCAATGCTATCCAGCATGTTAAAGGCTGTGAAGATTTTAGTTTTTGTATTTTTTTTGTCAATCTGTGTGTACTTTTCTGTTCCTCTGTATCTGTGATAAAACTGTCCAAAAAAAGTGGTCTCCTTATTATTTAGTTATCTTATTGTATTAGTTTTCTTAGCTAGAGGTTAAATGTGAGATTTACGCTTACATCTCTTACTCCTCCAAATTAATCATATGGTGTTAAAAGAGAGAGGTAGAGACCTCAACAGGGTCACAAATCATGTTTTTAGTTTTTACAAAATGTTTAGACATCTTAATATTACTTTCTTTGTCAAGATAACCTTGGTGTTTAGAGATGAGGTCACGTGCAGTACATTAAACTAACTTATGACAAGAAAACTGTTCAAAGTTGTTGTAATTTTTTATAATATATTGCATAATCTCATTTCTGTCTCAACATTTGTGATAAAACTGATGTAGATCACACGTTTCTATGGGCATGTAAATGGTGAAAACATGGCTGAAGCATGAAAAGCAGTCTACAGCTGGTGATTTGCACATATCTAGATGTGTTCGATGCTAGATGATTTGATTGCTGTGTGTAGTGTGTGTGTTGCCCTACCGAGCCGACTCCGAGGGACCCCTGGTGCTCACCCCTACCACACGCTGCAGCTCATCCAAATGCAAATACAGATCCACAAGGCTGCTTTTTAATCTCCTAACTACAGAGTGGAGTAGTATTAATTGGGCTCCCTGTGCAAACGTACATTATGTGAATGTGCTGTAAGACAGCAAATGGAGTATCCACACTAATTCATTTAAGGAGCGGCTTAAATGATTCCGAATCAGCTGAAGTAAACCAAGAGAGGAAACTACTGTTACAAACCGAAACGACCAGTCCAGTGAGAGCAAAAAAGATGATGCGAATTTCGCCTTTTTCACCTCTCTGGCATGCTTCATATTAGAGACATTTTCAAGTATTAATATTTAATCACTTCACAGGGCGTATCAATGCAATATTAAAGAGAGCGGGGCTCCCATGGCTGCATGTAGAAACCTGTGTATGGCAGGATCTCACTGGAATCCTTACAGGGGTCCAATTATCAAAGGCAAGGCGAGAGCGTGAGCACGGCCATTGGAGAAATAGGTAAGGGAAAAAAAAAAAAGGTCTGATGATATTTCAGGCAAAAATAATCCAGCGCCACACATGTGTAGCAGATGCAGCAAACATCTAGCCGGTCCGACGAGAATCATTCATTAATGACGAGGAAGGTAAGTCCTGACATGTCCTGTCAAATCCTGCAGAGGAAGCTCCAATGTAAAATACTGTAGGCCGGATACAAGGGTGGAGAGATAGGCTCTCTTTGCCACTAAGGCCTGTGATCAAAATCCTTCCCCAACAGGACAGATACACTGAAGCCCCACCACTTCAACTGACCATAGAGTAAAAGGGAAGTGACCATTTAAATGCCACAGATTTGCAAAAGGGCAACAACAGCCTACAGCGACACAAACCAATCTACTGGTTGTTTTTCTTTTCCTCTTTCTTTTTTTCCCCACACGCTAATTCATTTAGAAAAACAAAACCCATGCCATCCCTTGAGGATTCTGTGACAGTGTGTCCACTTTTATAAACACACATTTCCACAGGTTGTTTTTTCTGCAAGTGCTCTGTCACAGGCAGCTGCAAGAGAACATTGCACATATTGCCATTTCTGTGCCTTCACTGAGAGTCTGCCTTTGCATCATGGGAATGTCCTACAGACAGCCCTCTGAGCCCAACCTCACGTTCTCTCCATCATTCTCAGCAGACCTGAACCATTTACACAAATGAAACTGGCACTCTATGTTTGCCTGCGGCCATTCCAATGTTAACAAACAGGTCTAACAAATCCTCTATGCCAGTTATGCTAAACATATTGGAGTGACATGAAAGACCCTTTTAAAATGTAAGCTGCGCCCATACACCTGCTATGTGTGCAGAGGCAACATCCAATAACAAGAAAGGTAATTTCCCCTTCAGATGACATAAACATTTGTGCACGAGTGCGGCAAAATGGGCAAAACAGGGCAAAAAAACGCAATGTTCTCCCTCTGCCCGGACGTCAGCGGAGGTGGTGAAAATTCAAAGGGGGATGGGCCATGTGACAAACCGGACAAGCACACACCCAAACACTCAACACAAAAAAACTCAGCTAATGACAGAGAAGGGAGCTGATGCCTTCCCCCTCTCCTCAAATATCTCCGCTCCAACTCACCCCCTCCCTTCACGATAGCTCTCTCTCTCTCTCTCTCTTTCTCTCTACCCCTTTTACCCACCCACCCACTCACTCGCTCACTCACTCCCTCGCACTCTTCACACCAACTTCACACAAACACTATATTCCCTGTTCCTGAAGAGCTGTCTTCTACACGGTGACAGAAAGCTTTTAAAAGACTGTTAAGCACTGATTTTTGTGCTCTGCTGCTCCTCCATATTGACTGCCTGGTGTTCTGCGGAAGAAGCTGAACACTGATCAGCTGAATCCTAGGACAGCAGGGAACACACTGACATAAATGCAGATACTTTAGACTGTGCTTAGAAGCAGGTGCAAGTGCCAAGAAACATCACCATGCCACTTTCAAAGAGTGCTTCATACATTTCAGCAGATCTGCACTTTATCTGATTCAAAATCATGGCCTTGCTTGAAAGTTAGTGATGGTAAATATTTAGTCCTCAGCTGAGCGACTATTATGGGCTTTTAATCCTCTCGATAAATATTACAATTGCATACTCATCACCCTCTGATGAAGACACTGATTACAATGAGCTGATCTAAAGTTGCAGAAACGCTGAATATATGCATATCAAAGCGCCATCCAGCAACACGCTATAAATAGTCCATGAACAAGTGTTTTCTTCAACACAACAAGGAATAAATAAACAGAAAATATTTATTAATTAATCAAAAAACGCAAATAGATAAATAAATGTCATACACAGGAAGAAATTAAGATATGTAGGCCTTCTACAGGCTATATCATTCCTCTATGTTACGATTCAATTTAGTGTGTGTGTGTGTTTCCTCTGGCCAGGAGTGACGTGGCAGGCCAGCTTGTGCTTCAAGATTTATGAAGATGAGGCGGTGACAGATGATGACGCACACCCCCTGACAGCAGGGAGGGCGGGGGGTGGGGGGTTAGTAAAGAGCGGGTCATCATCAGAGGATAGGCAGCGTATGCCCTCTTCGCCTTGCTTGTGTGGTCATGCTGCATTAAGCTGTGTAAATGAGAGCGACTGTCAGGGCCTTACAGGCGATGAGACAGGGATGATAGGGGTCGGGGCGAGGGGTGATGTTTGCGGCCATGAATCTTGACCAACATCAGCGGGTCTCAGTGGAACACTGCGAGGAGGTTGAGTTCAAGGGTGTAGACGACAGGTAATGAAAGGCTGGATGACAGCCATGAAAACAGAGAGAACAGCAGCTATGCTGGCTACCCTGCAACATTTCTGCTATGATCTCATTCCAAGTTAGACAACCTGGAAGGGGAGGAATCCCAGATTGTATCAGATTTACAAAGCACTGGTCAGGTCACCATTGGCATGCTTACAGACAAGCAGGTGATTGATTAGTCATGTCTTCAGGGTTTTGGACCATTTAATTCTCCTCACATTCTCCTCATGTAGCCTACATCATTCAAATAGGTGTTTAAAGGAAGAAATGGACCTGGACTGAACTTCAGTGAGCAGTCCATTTTCCTTTGGTAATCCATTCATCATTACTCTTGTGAATCAGCAATGCATTTTATTATAGTCTGTGTCATTGACCTTGATGCATGAGCCGGGCAAAGCCCTTAGTTTGGGTTTAATATGTGGCTTCCCCATCAGCTGTGCAGTTGTCAACACTCTTAGACCCCTACAAGCGTCTCCAATACTGAGCCACCAGCACAACTTCTCAACCCCAAGGATCCACATCCCACTACACACACACACACACACACACACACACACACACACACACACAAACACACACACACACACACACACACACACACACACACACACACACACACAGACAAACACACACACACACACACCCCTGTCATGGCAATCAACCAACCAACCAACTGATTCCCCATTCCCCATTGCTATAACCTCTGACTCCTACTCCTTTTCAACCATGACACGAGCTACAAAGAGCTGTGTGAAGAGCCCTTTGCCTGTAACTCTATAAGCTGAACTAATGCCTCCTGGTGTGAGTGCAGACTCCTCCCTGGGACGCCTCTGGCGTTTAAGAGTAATTATGAGGTGTGCCATCTATTGTACGGTGACATAGATCAGCGGTCGACCTTTGCCGGGAGCAGTGCGGAAATCAGGGTCAGGGAAAATCGAAAGAATTAGTGAGGCAAAAACAACAATATCCACACGATTAGAGCAGGCTTCTTTTATAGAGGATTTAAAGCTTAACTTTTTAAGATTTACAAGACTTATGCTCAGGACATACAGTAATTGAATAAGGCATTTGCATAAGGATTATCGTGCAAGTTATAATTCATTTTATGTAATATGTCAGAAAGATATTTACTTTAATGTATACAAGGCAAATATAACAGATGAGCATGAAGATGATGTGTGAATTATCAAGCTAAGAAATTAGAAATAAGATGGATTACACAAAGACAAGCTATGCTTGCCACACACTCAACACAAACAAGGGTCACTCGTGATATGACTAGAGAAAGGATTGTATTAAGGAAACTCTGATATAACTGCATGTTATATCTTCTACAGTAGTTTCTGTCTGTTTCCAATGATAATGAATCTGTATGAAAGGCCATATCAAAGTACATTGTACATCATTAAAAATACAGGAGTGATAATTGTGTGGGGGCAGATCCAAGAAAGATCTCTACTTTGTCCACATTTTCATTTTTATTGATAACTCAATTGAAGAGACTGAAGATGTCTTGAAAGCAAATGCAGTGTGAAGGCTGCACATTTCGGCGAGAGCTAAACAGACAGCAGACTAAAGAGGCCCCTCAGTGGAGCGTTTCACTGCAGCAGACATACAAAAATAAAATAAAGCAAATCAATTATGTAAACTATTCCCTGAATGAAAAACAATACTTTGAAGCTGGGTGTGTGTCCATAACTTTATATCTAGTTTAATAGAAGAAAAAAAAACGCTCCGGAGAAAATTTGAGGAACCCAAAAAAAGCAAGGCAGTAAGCCATGTCCACATATTGTAGTACCACACTAGGACAACAGGTCATAGGGCAATGACAAGGTATGTGTCTAAGAGCGCAGCTCTGAAATGAAATCCTATTGTTATAACTGGTTGTTCTTTCGGCTACTGGCCAAATATTTTCCAATTGCTAACAGCCTCCTGAGTCCTGGCATAGCTGTTTTATTGTGCTCATAAACCTATTAAGGTTAAAAGATAAATGTGACAATGACAGCCTAAAGCTACTGTCTTGTTTTTCAGATCACTGATTGAGGGGCGCCAGTGTCATCCAACCAGTCCTGCTCACAATGGAACTATAAAAGCATATAATAGGAATATGGACTGTAAACCTACAATGAACGGTATAGTAGGTGATGTACTCTCTCTCTCTCTCTCTCTCTCTCTCTCTCTCTCTCTCTCTCTCTCTCTCTCTCTCTTTCTCTCTTTCTCTCTTTCTCTCACCCTGTCTTCTCAACTTTGAGTTATGTGAACACAGCAATGTAGAGTGCTAAATAATGCCTACAGCAAAGCGTGATTGACGCGTTCACAGTAGCGCTGTGCAGAAGTCCGCTGGGAGCTTGTTTACTAAACAAACAGGAAATTACTTGAGTTCTGACATCAGCAGTACAAAAAGACTGCTGTGATCCAGCTTTACAATATCACACAGAAATAAACAGCAGGAGCCTTGTCGTGTTCAAAATGCACAATATTGAGATTGAGATCCACTCCAGAAGATGTTTCTAGAATAAGAGAATAGTCTCAGAATGTGAGACATAAAGATGCACTTACAAGCCCTGACCCTCACACTAATAGTGCTGCAACACACACACTATTAGTACTCCACCATTTGGCCCAGGGTTTTCTTTTCCATGATCATTGTTTTTAGCCAGTGGATCTATTTCTGTTTTTCTCTTCTCTTAAGCAGCACACTGGGTTGGCAGTTGGGCTGACAGCCCAATGGAGACATTCTGAGCTTTTTTCCAGAGAGAGACCTAGGGCTCATGCAGTCTGAGGGGGCTGGCCAGTGGTCACTCTGATCTCCAACAGCCCACGTCAACATCCGCTCACACTGACGAAGCAGAGAGTGGTGCTGTGGCAAAGTTTGCTGAAAAAATATTGACAATAAAAAAAACAACAACACCAGACAGCCACTGTATTTCCACATGAACGGTGTATAAAAGACTTATTCGTGCAGCTGCCTGCATGAAATATTAGAGGAAAATAACGATTTGAAGCCATGGCTTTCAAACATAAATCTTTCAAAACACAATATAAACATCAAAACAGACATGCTGCTGTAAGCTCGCGTGGAGCAGTTGTGACCCAGTCACCAGGGGCCCTTATCTACGTACATAAAAGCAAGAAATTGCAATGGAGTGCAAAGCTAAATATAGCTATTTTAGGTTCAGCTGTTGACCAGCCTCCAGTTTAAAAAACACCCTCTCTCTCTTCGACAACAGACTTCTTTTCAAGTCATGGAAAGTACATCGACATACACACAACCAAAAGCATTTCCCATGTGAGAGGTGTGAAAGATAGGACACAACTGACTAAATTCTAAAAGAAGAAGATGAAGATGGACTATTTGGGATGTCATGCAGCATTGACCAGCACTTCACATCATTATTTTCTTGTTACAAAGACCCAGGGAGTTTTCTTCTAAAAATAGAAAACTGACATGGCCCTGTCCATCTGGCCCACCTGCAAAGCTTTTGTGAGGATTATCACTGAAAATTTCGTGCCACTAAAAACTAATATGGAGACAAAATGGGAAAGAGGACACAAAGATGTATTCTGTTCCATGCTTAAAGCAACAGCATGCAAGTATATTCTTTTTTGTCTGAAATGTATTAAAATGCATATCTCATTGTGTTCAAATGCAAATCGTAATATAGACCAAAACAACCGTCTAAGGCTTCTGTGCATCAAGAGAGACTAAGACTTTTCCTTTCAAGAGAGACTAAGAGAGACTAAGACTTTTCTCGGCAAGCCAGTGACTTTAACCAATCAGAATGTTAGATTGTCACAAAATCAGGAATTTAACCGCCAGAATGTGAGTTAAGCAGGAGAATATAGGTGAGAGGGTCCATGAGAACAGGGAAACTAACAGGAGAGACGAGTGGGGAGATTGTCTTTCAAACCTTAGCCTAATGTTAGTTTGATTGAATAGAAGGTCTTGAATGTTGCCTTATTGGTAACTACTGGCTGCACAATCTAATGGCCTCTATACCTCTTAAAATCACTGGATACAGGTGTGAGAGTTTGAAATAAAATGGCTACGCTGTTCTATGCTCTCTTTGTGTTATCTCCTAAGAAGGAATGAGGCCAATCCTGACTCTCTCTCTCTCTCCCTCTCTCTCTCTCTTACTCTCTCTCTTTCATATACCCACACACTCGCCCACCAGCAGACACACCCATATTCACTCGAGTGCATTTCTGTTCGTGTTGTTCTGCCTTTTGATCTTTGGACTGATAACAGGCATCGTGCTGACGGTTGAGGAGTGTCTGAAGTTCACTCTTTCCTTTTAGCTGGGGACTTGCACATCATGAAACCCAAATGCGGTGTCCTATCCTGACAGTTCAAGGACTACAGCTTTATAACACAACACACCGTAATGTCCGCTAAGGTGCAGTAAAGTGCCTTGGTGCGAACACTGTGTGCCGGATAAACATGAATGACACCCACAAAACACATACCTGTTTTTTTACAGGGACAAACAAATCACCCTGGGCTATTGCAACTTGTTCTACTTTTGACAAGGACAAGAAGCAAGAAAGGCAAGAGCTTTCAAACCTTGAAGTGTATCACATGAACACTGGACTGGAATACACACATCTGGAAATATAATCAACAGACAAGCCTGTCGCAATTAATATATCACAGCTGACTTTGTATTGACAAAGTCTTCTGCACTTGCTCCAATTTTTACAATTCCTGTCACTGCGATATATGAACTGCACAGCCGAACCAGCGGAAGACAGGCCTAACACATATAAATAGCACAAAGAAACCCATATATGTGCACTCTAACTTAAAAAAAAAATGTTTTACTCTGGAAACTAGAACTGAATCAAATCTGTTTTTGGCAGTCACTGTCAAAACGTGGTTGCTGGTGATGACAATTATTGCAGATGATGCCTGCTGCTTGGGGAACACTCATCGGCCACTAGGGGGAGAATCATCTGTGAACTCTATTGCAATGCACATGCAGAATTCGGCCAACAAAACCTATGTAATGACAAACAGGTTTTGATTAAACTCCACCAATCAACAACGCGTTATCTGTGATCAGCTGGTAATAAATCTAGTCTTACAAGAGGACTGAGATACTTTTGGAGTGTGGCAGGCGTAAAATGGTATAAGGGCATATATTTGTCTATTTAACCCACGGGAACAGGGTGGATATGAAACACTATCAGGGTGCCAGGCAGCTCGGCATAATACCACTGATTTTGGGTCTTTCCAGCGACATAAATCACAGTGACTTTGTGAATAGCCTCATAAAGCGGCGCGCCATTGCCATTCAGTGCACGGCGCCCTCGTGTTTCATCCAGCATGCAGATCATTAAGGAGGCTCCTCGGCAATCAAGTAATGCCCGCGTGATGAAATGCCTTGATCCGGCGAAATAAAGACTGCAATGTTCTGCTTTACTTTTTGTCATTCTTCTGTCCCGCCTTTCCCCCACCACATCAGAAGAAAAGATTAGAGGCGGATTACTTATGACAATGTCAAAACTTAGTAGATCTGTGTCATGGGTCTGGCGTTATCTTTTGAACAGTGCACGGTGGGTGTCATGAGCATGAAAGAAGCAGAGCATGAAAGAAGTCACGCATTAGTTGTCTTGTCACTTGTAAAGATAGTTCTTGTCAACTGCGATATGCATATTATTGGTTGCGTTCACGTTATTTCTACGTGTGATGGCTTGGTGTGCTCTATATAGTCCCACTTGTATGACCAATGAAACATGAACAATGACGAAAGGATAACTTTATTTTTGGAATTGGGTACCGTCGTCCTTTTTGAGTTACTGGTGATAAGTCAAAATGGCAGCCGAGGAAAATGAGCTATTGATGAATACCGGACACAGCAAGAGTGTCTGGAGGGACGGGATTATTCACTGGAAAAAAATGGCAGGTGGTTGGATGTCAAGATTGTTTAGCGTACTTAATCAACCTGGTCTTGACTGTACAAAAAATTATCGTCACTATAGCAACATTAAAGTGTTTTGGTAATAACTATCTGCTAATTTTTTTTTTGGGGGGGGGGGGAATACTCACGCCCCTTCTAGACAGAGGCAATTTAAACATGATACATTTTCCATAATTTTTGTCATGATCCCATATTGAAATTCATATTTAGCTCAAAATCCGTGGGCTAACATGCCGACTTCACTTTTACCGAAGACACATTAATTCCTTCATTTAACTCTCTCTCTCCCTATCTCACTCTCCCTCTCCCTCTCCCTCTCTCTCTTTCTCTGTGCTGGTGTGGTGAACATTTGGCCATTTGGAAGTCGAACCACTCATACAGCGCGACTGACCGAGGACCACTAAGTCAACCCTGCCTAATGATTCTTGTGCTTGTCCCTGTAACCATACAACCATTACG
Source organism: Sprattus sprattus (assembly GCF_963457725.1). NCBI lineage: Eukaryota > Metazoa > Chordata > Actinopteri > Clupeiformes > Clupeidae > Sprattus > Sprattus sprattus. Next base: position 21,362,107 of record NC_137913.1, on the reverse strand, counting down.
AAATACGTGCGTTCCCTCTCTCTCTCTCTCTCTCTCTCTCTCTCTCTCTCTCTCTCTCTCTCTCTCTCTCTCTCACCATCACTCGCTCTCTCCATCACTCTCTTTCTCTCTCTTATCCCACGCATCCACACACATCAGGAATGCAATTTTCTACTCTATTCACGAGCTTTCCCTGCACGCACTGAATACAATTAAATAGACCAACAGAAATGTTCTGCCTTAATAACAGTTATTTGGAGGTAAGAGTGGATATTTCATAAACCACCTGTTCTCAGCCTATAACATCCCTATTATGCCCACAGCAATACACAGTAATCCACCAACATCAAATATTTGGTCAACTGAAATGTGATATTACTTGAATTTATTTTGTTACGAGTGAATGTTTCCCCAGTTTTAGAATGCAGCGTAATTATTTGCCCAAACAGCTAAAATGTACTATCTGGACAAATCTATGGCCATTTAGCCACTAAAAGGAACAGTGCATGCTACTGGCAAGCAGTTGTTCATCTGGAGGGTGACATCGACAAGGGATGGCTTATAGGCTGCGCACTGGTCTTCAACAGTTTATTGTAAGAATAGAATAGGAAACCTCGTTTGACATAATTCGATAACATTCGGCATATAGGAATGGCTAACAACTTATAAAACGTTCGAAGTTTCAACTGATTTCCGGCCTGAGGGAAGGTGTCAGTGTTAAAGCTTTAACTTACCGATGTGTATGATTGAATCGGCAATCACAGGCTCCCACTCCTGACTCCAAATAGTGACCAATAAGACCACTGCCGGAAAAACTTTCATCTCTCCCGCTGTTAGAGGTTATTTTCCGTGATGCGAGCAGGCGATTTTAAATCCCGAGTGATTGAAGATTTAGTCCAGATAGATGATTTCCTCCTCCCGTGTCGTCCTCTCCCTGGGATTTTTGGAGGATTGAATGGGACTCTATTGAGCAGAGGCAAGCGATCTCCAGACGCTAACCCTTTCCTATAACATCCTCTTTCCGTCAAATCATCCTGAATGCGCAATATTTCTTCTCGTTCGAATCCAAAGCAAACTCATCCAAGAACAACATCAAAAACAGATTGCATTAAGCGTGTTGTCACGATGGTCTGTCTCTATAATGCGTTTCAGAAACGGACCTCCGACAAGATCAGAACGGACCGTGATCCATGCCTCAGACACGACGCATTCTTGTCAGCCTCACCGAACCAAACATTCAGAGAATAACTTCCTTTTTCTTGAAGACGCAGTAAAGCGGTCCTTGAATTCAGTCGACCGAAACGTTGAAATGGGAGGTTTAAGCTGTAAAGAAACAAAAACGGCGAACCCTTTTATTCCAGAGTACCGTGGAACAGTGAGGCGACACTTTTTCTGCGACAGAAAGAACTGTATTTCAGCACGGAGCGCGCAATGACGCTCCGCATGCGGATTCCCGTTAGCATTTGTCGGATAAACCGGGCTGAGTGGGAGGAGGAGGCGAGGAGAGGGATGCAACTAGACGCACCGCATCAGTTGCCGACCACGTTCGGTGTAGGACTAAATTACCTTAGAGGAAGATAGACGGAGAGAGAAAGGTGCAAAGAGGAGGGGGTGGTAACATAATCATGGAGAATGGTAATCTGTGAGGCTCTAGCTCCTCCCCAGTCCGGCAACTGCCACTCTTGCTCTATGCAACAAATGAAGAGATGATGCCTTAAATAACGTTTTCATTTTACTTGTTGAAAAGAGTTTTGAAGACACGGACTTGCTGTTTTTGAATGACTGCAGCGACTGTGTGTGACTGCGTTCATCTTAAAGCATACACAATGTAGGTTGTGCTTTGTAAACTATACGTAGGTCTACATATTTTATCATGAGGGTCGCTTGGTGCATATAAAAAGGGGTACACGTATGACACTTAAGTGGGCACTAAAAATAATATCACTTTTATCACGTATGCATATGCTCCTACTACGGTTCCATTTAATATGCACTGAAGTACTCCATCCTCCCGCCCAAGTAATGACAAATACAGATAGTAAACATCTGTGAAGACTTTGGAGTGAAAGCACATTTCCTCAACTTTATTGGTTCTACTGTAGTATTCAATATGTTGCCAAGTCAAGGAAATTATAGGTACATTAAATTGTATAAGGTATTGAACTCCATACTGTATTGCAAATATATTGTGCAGGGAGACCAGGCTGTTTATGAGTTGATTATACTTTATAGATAGGCAAGATGTTTTTACAGAGTGACCCAATGGAAGCAGAGACCTCCGGGGATGAGAGGGAACAGTTGCCACTGTCTGCCCATATTGAGAAAACTCCCGGCGAGCCAGTGATGCCCCATTAACTGCAATGATTGGATAAGGCATGTAAGAAAAAAGTGGATGTGCAGCATATTAATGCAGAACAGGATGAACTATGCAGAGGTCATCTCAGTTTCTCAGCATGCTCTCATAGACTTGTGGATGAGAGATGCCAGCCCCCCCTCCAAGCACATATATATACACACAAACACACACCATGCAGCCAATGTAAAATAGGTTGCTTTTTACTGTCACGTTCCGACACATATTATGGGTCATAATGGGAAGCGTGGTATCATTTTCAAACATGTTTACTTACTGCTGTCTGAAATATAATCTCACGAAAACGGATGTTGTTTGCTCTACCTAGGCAGTAGGGGCACTTTGTTGATCAGATTCGGGTCAAATTCTCGTGCTTGTGCTTGTGCTCAGAGCCCGGGAATGGCACAGGTTTTTTTTTTTTTTTTTTTTTTTTTTGATGTGCCGATGTGTAAATGTTTACAAGCAGTTTATGGAGGAGGCTCTTAAAGTCTCACTCTCCTTCCCTCTTTCACTCTCCAGTCGGAGAGCCGCTCAGGTGTGCATTGAGAGCTAGTTAGTATGCATGCAGTCACACCTCAAGGACACATCACTGCTGGAGATTTGCCACTTTGCTTGGGCCAGGGAAAACTCTCCTCAGGAAGCAGCAACATTCTGCACAGTTACCACAAGTCAGCATAATAAGGCTAAACACTGGTTAGGAATAAAGAGACGGCACACTCAAAAGTTATGCCTTGGCATTTAAAAAACAAAAGTTTTCGAGGCCCCAAACACTGCTTACATCTTGACTGCACACCATTTTCAACCCTGGCCTGCATTCTGTTGTATAAGGGCATTAATAATAGGACAAATAGGCGAATCTTTTTTGTGATGGCAAGCCATTCTGAAGCCATTCCTGGGTTATGAGTCATTCAGTTTTACAGAAGACAGGTGGGTGGATTCAACTAAATGCTGGACCCATTTCAGAACCAAAGCTGTCCTGAAACCCATAGGTATGCACCATGTGCTTGACACCAGGAGGAAGCATTTTTTCATTTTCTATAACCCAGTGATTTTTTTTAAATTACTAAGACACATTCCCTGAAATGAGACACAACAGTGAATAATATTTAAAGAATAGTAAATGAGACAAAATAATAAACACAAACCTAAAATCCCATGCACATCTGTAAAAACAAGTTGTTTTTTTTCTTAACCCAAATCCCACAAACTGATCCTTCTTCAGAAGAATCAAGTCCCTAGAAGCACACCCCATACACCTTGCATGCAGTGGTGTAGTGGTCCCTGGAGAAGTGGGTATACTCTTACTTTTGCAATTTTTTTAAGCAGCCCATACAGCACAGGATAAACGCCCTGTTTTGAGAAGTGGGTACACGCAATGCTGACTGAAAAATAAGTGGTGTAGTCCAGGGGTGTACTCCGTACCACTGCTTGCATGTGTCATAGAACTGTGGTGTGTTTTTGACTCATATAGACTGGCCAATCATATGTTACCCAGAGGCTCATATTATGTAATGGTTTCACCCGCAGAGTGGACTGAGTTCAGACAGGTATGATTGTGTTGGTTATACTGAAGTGAGTGTGAAACCTGTGCTTCGTGAAATAGACCGGAATGTTCAAAAGGCCAATACAATTATCCATTTTGAGGCCTGAATGCTCAACTTGAGAACGATGTGCCTATTTCTGACTAGTCAGATTCAATATTGTTTCATCTATTTTCACAGTATGAGGTAAAACATAAGAACAATGCACTTATAGATCTGTGTTGCTGTGGGGTTCCTGTCTGTCCCACTCATCATTGTATCAATTGTGTCAAGTAATTATACAGGATTTCACAAGCTGGTATAAGATAATGACCTGCTTTAAGATGATTCAAATGTATTGAATACATTTGATAGGATGCCTTTACTGTGAGAACAGGTCAAAAACTACAGTGTGCATTAAAAATTGTGCACACTGTTTAAGTGTCAATTAGATGTCATACACTGCTGCAGATGTTCTCATTATTGATAGTGCATTACTTGGGTTAGCTTTTGTTATGTATTTATGGTATATTGGCATTTTCACATTTCCCGTAGAAGTGAAAGTCTATTATTAAGTTGCTGAATCAATTGGGCTTGCTGCCAAACACTTCCCACAGTCAAACGTGCATCCACAACCAGAAACTCCACTCACCCCGAATGCAGCTTTCTGGTCAAGTAAGGAGATGAGTGGCTTGAGGGAAATGATGAGAGACAGATACAGTAACGAGAGTAGGCTGTAATCCATATAAGACCGGTCTGCCGTCTCTTACCGAGGATTGGGGAGCTGTCCAGTTTTGACTGGTGCTGAAATTCACATCAGTGCTTTACAATTCCAAGACCTCTCCAGAACACTCCCATAGGAGAAAGCAGCAGCTGTTTACCACTTTCCCCCGGGCCTTCATAGGCACTGACTGTTCTGACAGTCCTGGTATATTGCACTTGTATATTGCAGAAGGTGCCCACATCTCGCACACCACCCTTGCAGATAATAGTTATAGACAAGGTGAGTGATGGGCTGAAGGGGAGAGCAGACAATGCTTTTATCCGAAATAAGCCTGCATATTGTACAAATGGTGTCCCTGATCAAGTCTACTGGCTTTAAATATGGAGGAATGCAGAGCCTTATTGAAGTTCCTCCATGCAAACAGCAGAGGTCTCCCTTCTATTTGATCTGATTAACTCTTTTATTTCAGTACACTTGACAAAATAACATGACATAACTTATAGTTCTTAAGATGTCGCTAATTTATACAAGGTTACTTATATAACATGAACATAGCTGAAAGAGACGTATATGCACAATCAACAATGTTCAAAGTCCATGTCACAGCTTTGTTCTAGTTCACCGTGAATGAGTGCTTCATTCTTAACGCCTGGAATCTCGAGGGACAATGGCAGTTATCTGAAGCCCTTATAAAACGACACCAGACCATGTGGGCTCTCTTAAGCAGCATATTATTGGAAGATGCCCATATCCAAGAGAGAGAGAGAGAGAGTGCACAGTAGGTGGTGTTTATGCATCAGGGTCTGGGTCAATAAGCCCGCAGGACCAACTGAATAAAGATGAGCTGCAGCTTATTTACAGCTTCCTGCGAGACGGAAGTCAGACGCCCCTTAAATCAATCAGGTGCCGCCCTCGGAGATCCCCAGTTGGGTTGCCAACCGTCCCGTACATAATATTGCATTAACTAAAACTTAACCAGTTAGACAAGCGGAGTGGAGAAGTGTATGTATGTCAGTGGTGAAGTAAGCTACAGAGATCGCACGTCACCTGATGTCAGCGCTATCGTTGGCAGTGCTCTGTGGAGCTCATAAGCAGTGAACTCCTGATCTCACTCCACTTTGACCCGTCCTCTGCCGACTTCCACTCAGCACGCGTCCCTTTTCTCTCCACATCTCCACATATAAGGTGGCAACCCTAATGCCCCGATGTCCAGCTCTGATTCCCGGTAGCGGTGGCAGCCTAGTGGAGACAGAGACAACAGCTGGGGCTGAGGCTGGGCCACGGAGGCCAGCGGCAGCCCACCTCCGAGACGATTTGACAGCTGCTGCCATGCCTCTGTCTACACTCCACTGTAGCCCGTCCGAGGTGGAGCAGGATACCCGGAGCATTGACTGAACGCTCCGAGCCGAGGGCGCCAGGTGCCTGGGAGACTGTAAACAATGGGCTGTGATTTAAATATTAATAGTGTTGTTAGCTGGGAAGGTGATGTGTTATTTTGAGTGTCTGTGTGCAAGGCCAGGTAAGGCAAGTTTACTTGTCTAGCACATTTGCTACACAGGCAAATCAGTGTGCTTTACAGAAATAAATGCTTAAGAGTGGGAAAAAAACAATACAATAATTCAAATAATAGAATACTATTAATTGTAAATAAGTAATAGTGATATATTAAAAATAAAATAAAAGTACAATAACAATTCTTTCAGAAGAAGCCCAAAATGTCAGATTCTGGTCTAGTTCCAAAACTTAGGTGCAGTAAGAATGGAGTGCAAGTTTTAGAGCTGAAGAGATGTGTTTAACCTGGAGTTTAAAATTGCTACATTTGGGGCACATATATGATCTCCTGTCAGTGTGTTCCAGTTGCATGCAACGTAACATTTAAATGCTGCTCAACCATGTTTAGTTTGGACTTTGGGCTCTAATAGCTGACCTGAGTCCATGGATCTAGGGCCCTACTCGGTTTATATGCTTTAAACAGATCGGAGATGTATTTGGGGCCTCATTTATAGACTAGTAGCAGCACTTCAAAATCTATTCTGTAACTAACTGTAAGCCAGCGTAAAACTTCTAGAACTGGAGTAATGTGATCTGCTCTCTTGGAGCTGGATAAAACTCTAGCAGCGGCAGCACTCTGACTGAGCTGCAGCTCTTCACTGGTGTTTCTGGGAAGACTATTACAGTAGTCCACCCTACTTGAGGTAAAAGCATGAATGAGCAGCCTGAGCTTCTGTTTTTTGGGGGACCCCAACCTTTGATTCTGGCTATATTTTTAAGATGATAAAATACTAAATATCTTCTTTTTGTTGCCAAACACAATCATTTAGTCCTCATTCAATTGAAGAAATTCTGGTTCATCCTATTATTTATTTGCTTTGAGCATTAAAACAATGAGTCTATTGGGCTGTAATCTTCTGGTTAGAAAAACGGATATATCTGTTTATTACACGGCTCTTCTTAATGCTGTAGAATGCTCCATTCACTTGAATGGGGCTTCCCAACGTTCTGCGGTCAACTATTTTCCGATAACTGACCGTTGCTATGCAGTTAATGACCGCTGTCAAGGAAAGTGGCCTTTTTGCCTCTAATTCACGTCTTTCGTAGCACTCCGCAAGTAGTACGGTAACTTATCAATGGAGTTTCAGCGGACGGTTGAGCAGCTGTGTTCTAAAGAATGTTCAACTGTCTTTGAAGTTCAACGTCTTTGGCGAACTATTTCTCTCCTTTTAAACACTACGTATAGTAACAAATGCATTGTAAAAAAGACACACGGTGTTAAGTAATTTGTTTGTTTTAGTTGTAACCGTATAATAAGCGGGATAATGTATAGAACGCCGGTCATTGTCGGGAAAATAAGCCCCTTCAGGGTGAAGCAACACCCCTCCGCTTTCGCGTCGGGGTGCTGTTCGCCCTGTCGGGGCTTATTTTCCCGACAATGACCTGCGTTCTATACATTATCCCTTACGTATCATCTACATACAGTAACTACTGGAATCAATGTTGTTGTTCTGTAGTTTGTCAGAAAGGCAGCATATAGAAACTCAACAGAAGAGGTCTGAGAACTAATGCCAGGGGGATTACGCATGTCATAGCCACCCTATCAGATAATTGCCAATGGTGACAAAGTAACTCTGTGTCTGTGTGTGTCTATATGTGTATGAGGATATGAGAGAGAGAAAGATTTTTTGCAGGATATCAATATTAAATGCTCATTTGTGGAAAATGGTGTTTGTTTGCTTGTTTATTAATTGGATTCCTTGCTTGTGTGTTTAGATTACACCTTCATGATAAGTGTCTCCATGATGTTCTTTTCAAGGACATGGAGTTTGTAGCATGTGCACTGGCAGCCTAGGCAGCACTGACCACAGTTTGACATCACCACTAGACCACCCCCTGGGGATCCCTGGGTAGTGGATGACAGGGGGGCCAAATGCTGCATTTTACTTCCTGGAAAAATGCCCTTTGTGTTGAAATTGCTTTGCAATGCTTTGCATGATTAATGGATCACCTTGTGTGGGGGTGACTTTACTTTCTTTTTAGTGTAGCCTGCGGCCATCGTTTAGCAGATATAGAGGGATCAAGCTGGCCAGTATGTTTTTTTTTTTGGTTGTGGTGGTGGTGGGGGGGTCTTCTCACTGTTGAGCAGATTTTGGACATTGAGTTCTCTCCATCTCACCCAACTGTGTTTACAGAGTAGCAAGCCAGAACTACTGACTGTCGGAGTGAAAACAGAAATGGAAAAAATTGAAACTTGTAGGGTTTAGTATAGTAGTTTTCTGAGTGGAAAAAAAGTGCTTCTGAATGGATCCATTTCAATTTCATTACCCAAATAATTGACAATTCCAGCATACATGTAAATCCATCAATCCTCCTTAAACCCGGAGCACAGACTGCCTGGTTGTTGTGCTTAGTTGTTTTCTAAATGCACTCAGGCATTGTGCTCTGCCATACCGTTCCCTTCAGGCAAGCTCTCCCCTTTCACCACTTGGAGTGGGGTGACAAGAACGGTTGAAGAAACTGGGTCGTATATTTATTTGTCTCTGAATCGCAGTGTTTTCTGATAAGCCCGAGCACATTGTGTACCAAGCATCTATCCCTCAGTATGTGAGTTTTGGGTGCTTAATTTTCGAAGCGCCTTTCTATTGATTTGTTGAAGGAGAGAGAGAAATAGAAAAGAATGAAGGAGGTGAGCCTCAGTGCAGCAGCAGCAGCATATAAGAGATTTGAGAAATTATCACAAGAATAACTTGTGTTGCCATATCTCCAGCAGCCTAAAGCTTTCAGGCTCTTTCAGGTGAGGGGAGTCTAATTGGTTTTCTGGCTGACTGACCCTAAAAACACTGGGAATGTGAGGAGAGGCAGAAAGGAAAACTGTCTAGGCCTGAGTAGATTTAAATGTTGAATGTTGAAAAGCGGGTGATAAGGAGCCTTTCTCAGGGACAAAAAAAATGACCAAGGGAGAAAGAGAAGGGTCCAGTGTGAGAGGAATAGACTACATTCAATAAGCACTCAACCTCCCAGCCCTCAGTAGGGGTGGCTGTCTGTCGCCTTGGCCACGAGGAGACAATACGATTTTTGTTAGCAGAGGTTAATACAGGAGTACAAGTTGGAAAAAAAGGAGTATTAGTGTGTGCGTGTGTGTGTGCGTGTGCGTGTGTGTGTGTGTGGTGAAGGAGCGAGGCAGGTCACAAAAGCAACCTAGCTGAAATGAACAGCAGCGGGGACTTAATTGAGGCAGGTAGGTAGTCGGCAAGGGGTCGGTGCCACGTTTCAACACAGGACTCTGCGTCTGCATAGCCTCATGGATTTAATGCAATTATGGAGCCGGTGGGTCATCATTATCATCGAGATGCATGACTGGCTCTTGGTAGCAGCGGCACTCAGGTGCTATAAAGCTGGCAAAAAATAAACATCCACTCCCTCCCTCCCCTCCGCCCTTGCTCATATCATGAACGCAGGACTTTACGGCACTCTGAGGTGCAGTCTGCCACATAGCCCGAGCCAAGGTGTCAATATTTCTGAGGAGAAACGGACTCACTCCCTGGTGACGATGCAGAAACAACAAAATGGGAGACCTTGAGAAACTCTGGGAGCCAACCACCCTCTGGGCTTGAGCCTGGTTGGATGGATGGATGGATGGGTGAATAGAGGCAGACTGTAGGGAGATGACGTCGAGGCTTAGCAGGGAGCACATTGAGCCGCCTTTATCAGGTAAATCCCATTTCAGAAACATAAAAGTGCCTGAAGGCGACATAGTTTGTGTGAAAGGTAATAAAAACTGTTGCAGCTGTTAAGAATGTTTATACCTCATTGTTTCCTCTGCTGCTCCAGGCAATCCAACTTTTTCTGGAATCTGTGATGTGTGAGATGCCTAACACTTTGAGACAGAAGCGCGGCTGAAGGACACCCCCCATGGTCTCCTGGAGGATATAGGATGAATGTTGCTGCCTAGGCTCAGCAAAGGCAGTATCGATGTTTCCCAACATAACTGTGCCCAAGTGTGTTTGTGTTAAGCTTTCCAAGCGATCAATCTGGCATACTCTTGTGACGATCAAACACCGGAATCAAACGCCGGGATCTATAACGAGGCCCTTCAACCTGGCAAGTTCCTGAGGCTGTAAAATTTAAGATGTGCCGAAGGGTAAGAAACCTTACACTGACTTGGAGAGTCCGAATGATAATCAGAAAGAGTACAACAGCATCCAAACTGCATCCTCACACCACACACAAGCCGCCTCGATTATGAGACGGATTTCATTTCCAATTTACAGAACACGCCATCAAGTGATCCCACATCGAACGTCCCGCTCATGAACATCATTGCGTTCTCAGAGGGATTCTTTCTCAGTAATGGCAGAATCACTCCCGCTTTCCACACAGGGGAATAATAACAGAATTTATTTGCCATTACAGCCCGCCGTCCTCTGTTTTGCGATTGCACAGGGGTTGTTTGGATGGTGGGTATGAAAGATAAGGATATTACAGCGGGGAGCAATTGGGGCCCTAAGCCTCGTCTCTCTGGGATATTGCCTCAGAGGGAAGAGATGCATCAGTCTGATGCCGTTTGATGGATAAGGTGCTTCTATCCTCTTTCTTTCCCACATTGTCTCACTTCTCCTGCAGCTATTCCCTGAAAGCATTCATTTGATTTAACAGGACTGATATGTGTCCATGTCCATGACATAATCACGTAACAATGACTGGCAGTTGATTCTAAACCCTGGGGTCCTTGTGGTTATCAATCTCTGCTCATGCTCTTCATGATCAGAGACGGGATTTACGGGATCTTGAGCACAGGATGGTATGAGCTGAACTAAATTCTTGTCTTTAATGAGTCACTCTATCCATGTCCATCCCTCCTCTCCCTCTCTGTGTTCTGCATTCTGTAGGGAATGGAGGCTAGCATGCAGACATAACCACCGACCCCAACCCCACAGCATCTGAGATCACCTCTGTGTGCCAACCTGTCTCTCTCTCCGTGGCAGGGTCGAAGGGGACCTGGCAGCTCTAAAGAGAGGCTGGCGTCTCAACAGGGGGTTGTGGTGGCTGGCCTGTGCCGATCTCTGCCCACCGTCTGATGGGCTCCGGCACAGCATGCCCCCTCTCAACAGCAACTCTCCACAGCCCACAGCTCCTCCTCTTCACCTGCAGATGCTCATAACTCCCAAGCAGCTTACTGTTGTGATTGGAGGGGATTTGCTGTCCCCTTCTCTGCTCTGTGCCCCTTGAGATAAAGGAAGGGGAGCTGAGTACCCTACTGAATGTGGAATGTGTGTGTGCCTCTGTGCTGATAATGTCAAGAGATGTGTGCCCCTCACCCAAGGAGACAAGGTTGATACATTGCCTGCGGCTGATACTCAGTATCCTGGAGACCTGGATCCAGGAAGAACTGCATATAACCAGGTGTTCTGTAGTGGTTAAGTATTACAAATATTCTTTTGAAAATTGCATTGAAAAACACAACAAAGGTCCCCAGGGGCACGCAGACACGGTAACCATCTCCTCTTTCAAAGCAAGCCGACTTGCTGTTTGTATTCCCACTCTCTGACAGTGCAGAATCTATTCATCTCGGATAGAGATGGAGAGAGGATGACCGGCTTCATAAAAAAAGACTAGCTCAAAAGAAAATCTAATGGAAAAAAATCCAACAACTGAAGACGGAGTGGGGAGGGGTGAGTGAAAGCGGAGGGGTAGGGGCAGGGGATGGTAGGATATGTTACAAATCCTTCATGGTAGCGACGAAAGCAGACACAATAGTTTTCCTGGCATTTTCATGGATGCACACATAAACCATTGCAATTTCATAGACAGAGTGAGCCAAACATCAACAACAAATTAAAAAAAGTCCTCCCTCCTCAAAGTTAACACCTGCCTTCATTACTGGGCTCCCTTCATGCTGAGCTGCCGGTAAAAAGAGGCACAAGTTTTTAATATCTCTCTTATCTTTCAACACACACAGATAAATATATTTCAGATAAAAGAAACTCACAGGCGATTTGATGTTTAGCCCTGATGTCTGTTCTGTCTGGAAACAAATGTATTAAAAGGATGAGTAAAGAGGAACCGAGATCTGAAGGAGTGAAACCAGGGTAGCTGAATTGGGCCAGGGAGATGAGGGGTTCCAGATCACTAGGGGTAGACAAGGGAGATTTGCAGAGGGAATGCCGCCGCAGTTCACATATAAAAAAACATGATGCAACGACCGGCTTGCAACGCAGCAAGGCACTCTTCAGATGCCGTTTGAAAGAGTGTTAAGCACATGTAAAGAGCGCCACATATTGCATGGATCCAAGTGCATTCTCACTTCAAGAAATATCATATCAAAGAGGGAAAATATAGCCTTGGCCGGCGCTCTGTGTGTGGGTTTCTTGTCTGTGAGGCGGGGGAGCAAATGGTGCTGTGAACTAGGCGAAGGGCTTGTGTCAAGTACTCTTGTCTCATGCATAATGAAGTGTGTGTGTATGGGGGGGCCGCCTTGTTTTTGGCACACAAAACACAGCCATTTCAAATCTCCACTTAGCATCTCAGAACCCCAGGCCATGGTATGGATCGTGAGTTCATCTGAGATGGAAGCCTATACATCAGTGGGTTCTGCAAGAGCACAGTTAATTGAGACTGCTGTTTTAATAAGGCAAGTCTGTAGGTCTCACAGGGATCGGATTAGTCTTAATTAATAGTCTAGTCTTAAAATGTATATGCTCCAATGGACTGTTCAAAGTGGAGGGGGGAACAGCAAAGAAAATACCTTTTATTTGCACAGATCTTTAATAAAGTGAATCACACAGTGAAAATCATCAATAATCAGTAAAACTGCCTTAAGGAGGAAAAGATGGTGATAAATTCTATTTAAATTGTATTCACATATTAATTATTTAATCCCTTTTAAAAGTTTCAGTCATAGGTGAGCCCTGTTCACATTGAGAAATGTAAGCATGACATTTGCAAGGACTTACTGATATAAACAGGCACTCACCTATATAAAATATATACCAATATGCCAACTTTCGGATAAAGGTAAGTCATTTCCAAGATTTTCATACAAAGTGCCCGAAAAAAAGGCAAAAAAGTGATTACACTTCACATAACACCATATAATAAATAAGGCTCAAAATAAATAGCTAATCTCTATTTATAAATTGTATTTGTTTAGAAATGTCTTTGAACACATAGGTGACTTGATTAGGATATGTTCTATTTCTATCACACATTTCGAATGAGAGATCCCTAGTTTTGGGATCACAGTCCTGTGTGTCTGTTGCACTGTCCAAACATATTCATAGTGTCCATCCATTTCTCAGATCAATGCTGGCTTTTCAGGTGGAGCTATTAAATGAATGAATAGAAAGCACAGGGGAAATTGAGGGTATGTATCAGTGTGAGTGCGTGTGTGTGTGTTTGTGTGTGAGTGGGGGTGGATGGATTGTCTTACACTGGTTACACGGCAGTAAAGTTGCAGGAATATTTGACATTCGAGACATGCACTGACTGTTCCCAAAAATTCAATACTCCCGCTTACAGTCGGAATACTAACAGCAATGCCGAGAATGTCGCAATGATCATGGCCGATCATGGCAAGTCATGTGGAAGAGGATGTGTGCAACTAAACGCATCTGCTTTTTAACACGAGGTCACTCTTCTTCACGTCAGTCAGCATTTCTCCCTCCCTCACTTCTTCCCCCGCCTGCCTCTGAACCCCCTGCTCCTATCCTCCCTTCCCAATAGATGCGGCTGATCGCAGTAGCGGAGCGTGTGACGGTGAGATTGCGGTTTTGGCTGCTGCGAGCCGCTCTCGGTGGGGCTCGACCATGCGGGGCTTTTTGGAAGTAGGCTGAACGAAGCTGGGCTGCCTGCTCCCAACAGATTGGGAAAGTGGAGCAGCGGACCTCGGGGAGAAGACCTGGTGGATGGGACTGCGTTTCTTCAGGGCTTCCTTCACCTCTAAGTGTCCTTGTTTCCGCTCCTCCTCACCACTCTCTCTCCGTGGCAAAAAAAAGAGGACAGCATTCTCCCCCTCGCGCCATCTCTTGGAAAAAAAAGATCTGGCCAGTGCATCCAAGAGTACCAGAAATCGCTCATGAGTGGCAGTCATGTCTGTTCCTGTATTAAATGTATATATTATACATGTAATTCGTCTAATCTTTAAATTCACTTTCTGTTTGATTTGGATACTTCAACCTCACTCCCAGGCCTCGAGATGTTTCTGTTGATCAAACTGAGATACATCATCTACTTTATTACACAGTTCGTCTCCAAGCTGTGCCTGACCCTTACATAAGATACGGTACAGCAAAAGCAGTCCAAGTCTCCCATGGCGTAATTGTTTTTTAAATCCAATGAATCATGCTAACTTGTATCCAAAAAGCGGCGTGAATCATAGCACATTTCACTGCTGTGGCTTATTTAAAACACTGTAAAAGCTATTTTAGCCTGCAGTCACTGTGCAAAAAAAGGCTCTCCGTCGATCTTTATTTGCCATTTAAAAAGCATGCAATTAGCGAAGGTTAATGAGAGTTCACTCCCCTTAAAAGGGATCGCGTCGGTAACTCAACTGGAAGAGTTCGTGCTCTTCGTAAGACATAAGATTTGGCAAATCGTGTCGCTGGCTGCGAAAAGATGTGTGTGACAGTGTGTGTGAGTGCGTCTGCATTGAGTCATTTTGAGCGCAAAAGAAAACTTGACAGGGGTGGTGTCGCACTGCCATGTTGTATACATGTCTTCAGCTTCAGCGTGCTTGAGTGTGTGTGTGAGTGTGTGTGTGTGTGTGTGTGTGTGTGTGTGTGTGTGTGTGTGTGTGTGTGTGTGTGTGTGTGTGGCTCAGGCAGGTGGCTTGTGGGCTCAGATGATCTGTATTGAATCTGCGGCCCTCCGCTGAGATTCTTCACACCCCGGTCTGTCAGGCCTGACAGCCAGACAATGTTGTGTTGAAGAGACTCCAGTGTGAATGTCAAGATGAGAGACTGTTGTTCGTTTGGGAACGTACAATGGCACGAGTATCAAAATAAAGCGGCTCTGTCACTCTGTTTTTTTTTTATCGCCAAGGAGCTCGATATGATCGAGACACAGCAGGACTGGAGCCCTGGCACAGCTTGGCTCTTTTGCACTAGGTGTGTGTTTGTGAGTGTGTGTGTATCAACAAGGTGATGTTACTGGTGCCTTTTTGTCTGTACTGGATCCCCAGGGTCTTTGTACAGGTCAGAGAGTTGAAAGAGTGAGATCCTGAGGGTGAGAGATTTCAGCCCTTCCATAGATGTGGGGCTTATGTAGGGATGTGTGAGCATCATATGAGCAGCCAAAGAAAGGACATAAATGTCGGGCCATGAAAGGCTTTAAGTTGCTGGTCACCTAAGTAATAGTAGTGTGTATCTCTGTATTCCAGGTGAATATCTATGTGTGTGTATTGCGCTGTGTAGGCCGTGCAGTGAACCTATCTGTGTGTACTGCCATATATAAAAAAAGCTAGGTTTCCCAGCTTTGTGTGTGGGTGGATGTGTACAGATTCCCATGGCTGTAGTATGTAAACTCATCTGTATGACTTTGTGAGTGCACTTGTTGAAGTACAGAGGTATATTTCCATGTTTGTTTGTTCTGTCTTTTCACATGACTGGGCAGGTATTTGTGTGTGTGTGTGTGTGTGTGTGTGTGTGTGTGTGTGTGTGTGTGTGTGTGTGTGTGTGTGTGTGTGTGTGTGTCTCAGCCGTCATGCTGTGCCAGAGCCTGCAGCTCGGATGTGTGGAGGGAATGCTGCAGGAAGACGTTCTTACGGCTGTACATGTGCAGTGAGAGGGGCCCGCGGGGGGGCTGCCCCAGACGTCCCGCGAACGCGGAAGAGGAGGCGGTGGGGTGCGGCAGGGTTCCCCTCTCGCTCCGCGGGCCCCTCTCGCTGTCCGACGACAGGCTGCGCGAGGGGCTGCCACGTCCCGGCAGGCTGGAACTGCTGCCTGCCACGGAGCGCGGGATCTGACTGGCTGAAGGATGGTCCCACTTTCGCGGGGGTCTGTCGGTGTCGGCCGCCCACTGGGTTGTCGAGTCGCTAAAGGTCCCTCTTCGGGCTGGAGGGAGAGGTCCCTCTCTGCTGCTCCCTCCACTGGGACAGCAAGGGGGGTCGCAGGCGACCGTTGGCGGGGGGCGGCTATATAGGTCTGCGATGGGAGGGCGGAGGGCCCTTCGCTCCCTTTGGCTGCCGCTGATGCTGTGGCTGCTGCTGCTGCTGCTTTGGCCGGGGGCTCGACCTGGATGTGGAGCCTGTGGAAACAGAGAAACAGCCAGAGAGAGAGAGAGAGAGATGGAGAGAGTGAGTGAGCGTGTGTTTTGGCTGAGAGACTGGCATTGTAATGAGGCGACAAACGAAGCTACTTAATTTCCGTGCCATTCCAACAAGGCCTCTAACTCTTCGCTCCCCCTTCCCCTCCCGCCCCACGCTTTCTGGAACCTTCTCGATTGTCCTTCGACCAACTGGAGCCTTGCCTCCTTTTTTTCCTTTGTTTCCTTCTCCCGTTTCCGCTGCTGGGCAGGCCACAGAACACATTGTGGGGAGGTGGCTCATGAGCACACGTCCACACAGAGGAGCCCGAGCCACCTGTTCACTTTTCACACTACACTGCTCCTCTTATGTAAGCCAGAGCTCGTTAGCTAAACCCACTGCGGCTCAAGAGCTCGCTAGACAACAGGGTTTCCACGCTTTTTTTGGAACATCAAACTTTAAAAAGCTCAAGTACATTTTGCTTCTTCTTCTTTTCAAAAAACACGATAAACTAACATATTAACTCTGGCGATAGCCCTTCAAATCTTTTGTTTTGTTTTAAGTGGAAATTTTTTTTGCCACTTTTGAAAGATGGATTACAACATCTTGGTGGCTTGCTGTCTTAATGAATTTACTTGTGGCATGAACAAGCATGCGAGCGAACCTGGCAGATGCCATACATTCCAGTTTTATGTGCCCATTGATGGAGAATTCAAGTACTTTCAAGGACACTGATAAAATTTCATTGGCACAGGAACCACCAACGACTCGCCATTTGTTGACCAATCTGTAAATGCAACCCAATCGTTTACCATATAAAATAATAATGGACTTGACAGCCAGGACAGGACAGCCACACAATAACAACCTTGCAATGCCTGATGCTAATCTATTGTGAGGGAAAGAAGAAAGTTAATTAAATGTACCACAGCTGAGGTAATGTAATAACTTCGAAGAAGGGAGTTGAAATTAAATCCAACTGATTTCATACACACAGACTTCTCATCAAACAGAACTGCAGCACGTAAAAAAACTAAAAGGGGGAAAAAAAAAACCTGAAATAAATCAGCGATATGGATGAAATTGACTTATCAGGAAGCTAAGTGTTAACACAGTGACGCTTGTTCTCTTAAGACCATGAAAGGAAGGGGTGAACCAGAGAGAGGGAGAGAGAGAGAGGGGGGTGTGACACACACAAACGAAAGGCTCTGGGGGTGGCACGTAGGGGCACACTCATGACGGTGCGGCAGAGAGGAGCGATTCCTGCAATGTGGGGACGGGATGCACGGCACACAGGCAGAAGGCAGGCAGGCGGGCAGGGTGTGTGAAGTGGGAAAGGGCAGCTGATCGATTTTTGCAAATCCCCAAAGGCTGATTCACTGGAGAGCTGAGAACACAGGAGCTGGGTGGCCTGGAGCAGGACCTCGCCCTGAAGTCTCAGCTAGATCTTTACATTAAAGCCAAGTGTGACATAAAATAATAAAAAAAAAACTCAAAATGAACTTTGGTTCCCTTTTCTTGCTTTGTCTATCTTGGCCACCATTGGCAACCAATCTGTCCGAACATATTTGAAATCACATGTTTACATTGACACACACACACACACAGACACACAGACACACACACACACACACACACACACACACACACACACGCAGCATACAGGTGCAGAGACCACCCTGTTCAAACAGGAGGCCGGTGCGGCGGGGAGGCCAAGTAAATCAGAGTGATTTAGCGCAGCCCCATGCCACCCAGCTCTTTATTAGCCTGTGAAGATCTCTGTGCCGCACTAATAGCAACAGCTCTGTTAAAAGCCTCTCCGGCTGATTATATGCAAGCAGGATGGATGCAGGCAGATTTCCATCCGTTTACCTCCTCTGTTTACCACGCTCCCTTCTTCCCCCACCATCACCTACCTACTCCCTCTCCTGCAATCCAGTCGTTCCTCCTCAGTGCCCTACTCTCCCTCCCTCCCCCTCTCTCCCTCTCTCTCTCTCTCTCTCTCTCTCTCTCTCTCTCTCTCTCTCACTCAGGAACACTTCAGGACACCTACACAGGATGCTGAAATGTGGCAGGCCTGTGGGTGCAGCCGAGGCGGGATGAGGATGAGCTGCTGGTGCCCACACTGCGCTCGGCTGCCTTCCTTCCTGCCTACCTGATAGATGACAACCAGCAATGGCCACTCCACAGCACTCAGGCTTATTTATCACCGCAAATAACCTCCAACAGACACTACATGTGCAAGGGGTTCTTTTTTAGCACCGCGGTTTGTGGGTGGTGGTGGTAGTAGTGGTGGTGGTGGGGGTGGCAGAGGTAGAGGTAGAGGAGGAGAGAGGTAGACACTTATTGGACACTCCTGAGTGAACATCAATCTCAGGGCAAAATAAAAGATTAAAATTTTGTGTTCTGAGGCAAATACCGAGCCGAGCACACTTCTCATGTTGGATCGCGCGGTCCCCTTTGACTGTGTGGCTGTTTACATTTCCCGCAATCATGCATAAGTTATGGCCGCTGAACGCTCGCACTTTAACAAAAAAACGACTCGGCTTTGTGCCAGAACAAACTCTTCAATGTGTATGATGAAATATCACTCTTGAGAATGCTTCTCTTTCTAGAGCATTTTTATGTTGAAAATATAAAAGGGAGGAGAGAGAGAGAGTAAAAGAGGACAGAAGAGAAGAGAGCGAGCCCTTCAGTAAAGATTTTGAGCGTGGGGTAATTCTATCGCCTTTGCTGCTAGCTGAACAGAGACAGCGCCGGCAGTGCGTTTAAGGGGCAGGGAGGAGAAAAATGTGGTAAGAATTTCAAAACAAACCTTGACATTAAAAAAAGACTGTATTATTAGCTCAAGGAGTGGGGATGAGCAAGCCATGCCATATCTACCACAGTTTCTCCATTTTCCGCAATGTCAAACTGCAGACGTCTCAGTCAGTCGAGTCACATAGGGGGGAGAGCGGGGGACATACACACACAGCCCAAAACTCTTCGGTTTCTCTTAAGTCAGGAATGGTTTCGAGCTGCGACAACGTTCCTCTCCGTTCCACTGGGTGAGCTGGTTCTGGTCCAGCAGGTTCTGACAACAAAGTGAAGAGGAGTACCCCAGAAAACAAAAAAAATCGCCCACTGTGCCGGAAATTGTTTCTGGATAAAAGCGTGTGCGAGATGACCGGCTGAACAAGAGGGCACAGTAAAGCAGAAGACTACATGAACAGGCAGACTCGTCATCTCAGACTGCCTGTAAAGACTACAAATGGGCCTTATGCAAATGATCGGCAGCCTAGCATGTGCCGTCTTCCCTCAAAACTGCCATGCTGTGCAACACTGGAGCGTGGCAGATGAAGAGGAGGGCTGGGAGAGAGAGAGAGCGTTGAGGCAAGATGCAGGAAAGAGGGAATGACTGAAAGAGATGGCACCTACCAGGGATAGATCCGAGAGAGAGAGAGAGAGAGAGAGAGAGAGAGATAGAGAGAGAGAGATGGAGAGAGACTTTATGCAAGAAAGAAAGAGAGAGATGGATAGACTTTAGACAAGAAAAAGACAGAGAGAGAGATGAAGAGGAAAGCGGGTGAAAGACAAGACAGCAGTAAATGTTCAGACTGAACAGGAGTGAGAGAATGAGAGAAAGAGAGACAGAAAGGGAGAGAGAGAGAGAGTGTGTGAGAAAGAATTCATTTCCTGAAGTCTCTTCATTTGACTGTGAGAAGAAGAAGAGTAGAGAAGACAAAAGAAGAGAAGAGAGGAGAGGAGAGGAGAGGAGAAGAGAAGAGAAGAGGCTTGTTGCCTGATGATGAGGCCTGATGGAGCAGAGATTTGATGTGCGGAACAGCTCCCCCCCTTCACATCAAAGAGCCTGCGCCTACTGCTCCCCTCACACAGCTGTCAGCTTTGGGGGAAGATAAGATGCTTTACGGAGCCTGCTCTGTTCTTCCTGACAGCACAAGACCTGGATAAACAATAAGGAAAATATATATCAAGAGGAGTAAAAAAAGAACCCCGGCAAAAAAAGAGAAAAAGAGATGGAAAGAGAGAGGAGCGGGTGCTCATAAATTGAGTTTCTATCAGATAGTATCAGTGGATGTCTTGAGAGGCTTGTGATAGTCTTGCAGCTGCTAGTGTGTCATTCGCGAAACAGCAGCTGCTGCTGTAGGCGTTTCGGGGGTGGGGATGGGGGGGGGGCTGAAGGCTTCAAACTGAGCCCATCATACAAACGTGACCGCCATGACACACTACAGTTCCCACCGAACATGGCTTTGACACGCTATAATGAAAAGAGATGCAAGCTGTACCTAAGGGGCTTGATGGTGTGCAGTCACTGAGACGAAAACCACACACAAACAGCCACGCTCCTAATCAAGCACAGCCAGGCACATCGGCTCTCTCTATTCTTTTAAAAAGCAGTCGATACCCGTCCTGACAAAAAGAGAGAGGGGTTGAATCGACTTCTCTTCATAGTGCATGAATAGCCCAGAGGTGATTCCAGCATTGTGTCCCACCTTCCATTTCAGCTAATCAAGCTTAGGCTGGGTATAAGAGAGTGGGGGGGGGGGGGGGGGGGGGGGTCATGGGGGGGGACGGACAGTTGGCACGGGTGGCAGGGTGTGAAATGACTTACAAACTCTTGACTCCCTAAGGGGCCTGGCTCCTCCTCCATTTGACATCCGCCATGTCAGTCCCCAGAGAGGAGCCAGGCCAGGTGCGCCGTCCTCCCTTCATCCCGTTATCAGAGAGCCTTGCTGATCGCTCCTCCCAAAAAATAAAGGAAAATCGATGCAATGACCTCCTGCGGCAAGCTAGTCCCTGAAAATTCTGTCAGGTGTGAGAGGAGCGCGCTGGACAGACCGCTTGGGGCATCAGACTGAGATATCGATGCAGAGCTTAGGCCCGAGCCTGTGATTTTGGAGAGGCGGAAAAGGCCCTGCATAAAAACCCTCTCAAGCCTAAGGGGGAGGTCAACGGGCTGGAAAGTGCGCTGCATCCAGAAGCAGTGAGCTGGCTAAACCCAGACCCCCCGGCACTACAAGATACCGAAGCGGCTCTCAGTCACTCATGCGGTTGAATTCCTGATGAGGTTCTTTTGTTATCATATCCAGAATCAAAAGGTCCCAAAACCAATTTCTACAATTATTTTTTAATAAGCCCATTGGAAGTTTCAGTTTTGCACCATCAAATATAAAGATGGATTCTTCAGCGGTCTTGATTTCATCGATTTTTCATCTTTTTGTTTTGGGTTGGTGAGCAGCTCTCTCAGAATCTTCAATTTCTCTCATATATAAATAACAAGCCGAGACACCAGGACGGTAACATTTTCATCCTGAATCGATCCCACCTGGTAAAACTAATGGCTGCGGGTATACAACGACAAGCTTATTCAACTTCCACAACACACTCCATTTCCACCCGTCATCCATCTGGCTTTGCGGAACAGAACGGAGGCCCTTTCATTAATAGTGCTTGGATCACTAAAGGGCTGCTCTCATTTTGCACCACCGCTCACACCAGCGAACCCCCGGTGCCCATCTCCCACAGCCAGAGGCTTCGGACCAGATGGGGCTCCTGCCAGTGCAGCTCCTGTTCACATTCCATCCTCCCACTCACCATCCAAACAAAAGCCAGTGTCTTGACCACTGCTTGGTCCATTAGAAGCATTTTTCACATAATTAGTCACTTGTGTGCAACAGAGGGCACTGGGGCCACTGTAAGGTGCAGTACGTTTCGTTTAGCCTTAGTGTCTTCTATTAACACTTGTTTCTTTCTGGTGAATATAGGCTGCCTCGTCTATAAAACGATCTACTGGCTCTGCTGGTAAAAACATTCCAAATGGTCAGAGGTAAACAGAGATATGTTGCTGCAATTCAATGGACCATTAGAAAACATTCAGCCTCCTTCAAGCAATTCTATGACAAAAGCTGGAGCTGCGCTGAGCAATTCTCATTGCTCATTGTGCATTCACACTGGCAGTTTCTTCAGTGCAATGCTCACCAGAAGAGGAGAGGAAGAAACACAGGCAGAAAGTGAGTGTGAGAAGGGAGAGGGAAAGAGAGTGTGAGAGAGAGAAAGACAAAGAGAAAAGGGGTGAGAGAGAGAGGGAGAAGGGAAAAAGAGAGCGTGAAACCGCCACGTCCTTCACGGCTGTGAGAGCGGAGCTGTCACATGTCACTCCCGGCCGACCATCTAACTCAGGCTCGTGAGACAGGCGAATGACGCCTGCCCCTCCTGCCGGCCGTCTCATGTCAGGTTTGCCTTGGGGCTTAGCCGCACGGGGCCTTGGCTGCCCGTCTCGTGTCAATTCCGCTGAACACAGAGAGGAGAGGTGGGTGGTGGAGGAGAGGGGAGGGGAGGGGAAACTGAAGCCCTCATTAATTACCTCTATTGTGTTCTGTGACAGCCTGCAGAGGGAGTGCAGGCTGTAGGACGCACACAGGGAGTGGACAGTGCAATATGAGTCTGGGTGCTGCTGCCGCAGCAGCTCTGACAGGCAGTTGGGGGCTTGTCCGGGATCGTGCCACATGTGAGCTAACTGCTGACTGCAGGCTGCCATACATCTCTGGCCTTCTTTTTCACTACCACTGCTCAACTGCTGTCAAGTTTGGAAAAAAAGAAAATGTGCCACAAAAGCCAGAGATGCACTAATGACAAAAAAAAGTGTTATCTAAATGACGAATGACAATGGCATCAACCTGCCTTATTAGGGCCAGGACAGGATGGGTAATGATGTCCACATGTCTGACATGTTTCAAATGAGGTAGATTTGTACTGTTGGAGAGGTAATGACCCATCTGTGTTATGACTATGGATTGTTTCATTTCATATGGCACAGGCATGGAAAATAAATATAAATAAAGATTTGATTAAATTATATTTGTTGTGGAGCTAGCAGCTTCATTCAATGCTGGGCCCAAATGGTACAGTGAGCCATCACTTTCTGAGCATTATCATATTTGGGCATGCACAGTGGGTGTGCAGGTCTAGCCCCATGGAAGCAGTTCCCGTGTTTGGGTCACTTAGGCTAATGTCGGCTGCAGCTATCTTGCATGAGCGATCTTAAGGTCACCTCCCTTAATACCAGTAACATGCAAACAATATACAATTAGAGGACACATTTCCTCAAGCAGCGTTGTTAAAAAAAGCTGTGTGGGTGGGCTGTCATATCTGCAGGACCACATAAGGCGAGGGTAAAAAAAAAAAAAAAGACAATTTATGCTTATCAGATTTTATGTTAAGATTGAATATTCATTTTCCATATTTGTCTGTACAATATTCTTACTTTCTGCCTCAAGGCCATTGAGAGTGTGCACATTCCAAAGGAAAGCGTTGTTAGTATTCATGTATTCTTTTCTTTCATTAATGTTGCAGTAAATTGTGTTAGATCAAATTCAGAGGCTAGGTCCCTGCATCCACAAAATAAAATATTGAAATATACACAGGAGGCAGTGGTGGAAAATGGCAAATGTCACCCTAGCGGTTCTCTGCCCAGCATGAGGGCTGGAGAGGAGGGAGCGTGGGGGAGCTGGAAGAGGAGCCGGGGCCCAAGGACACAAGTTTCATTTTCTTCATGGAGCTAGACTCTATAGTGGCTTCACTGTAATTGGGAGTGGGTGGAGAGCTCACCTCCCACTCAATATTGATTGCTCTGGTCTTCTACCTCTTGTTCATTTACACATGTGCCTGAGCAACACAACTGTATTATCCTGCTCCCAGCTTTACTCAACTCACAAGCGGTTCCTGCAGGAGGACAATTATAGGCAGAGGGGGTAAAAAAGGATGGGGGAGAGGAGGAGAGTAAAAAGAAAAAAAGGATAAGAGAGATGGAGAGGACAGTAGAAAGTGAAGGCAGAGAAAGGGAAGAGAAGAAAAAGGAAATGAACGGACATTTTAGGATAAAATGAGAGAAGAGGAGGACGGGAGCAGGAAGGAGAGGAGAGGAAGAAGTAGGAGGAGGAGAGAGGACAGAGAAAGTGAAGAGGAGCAGTGAGACGAGAGACATGAGAGGAGAGGACAGGCCAGAAGAGGAGAGGAGAGCAGAGGAGAGGACAGGAAGTTGGGCTCTCACACGGCACCTGCCCTACTTTGCTTTGAGTAATGAACCTGAGGTGTCCTGAATCTGTCCAGCGGCGGAGAAGCCGGTCCCTGGACTAGTCTGCTCGGTACGGCAGGCCACAGGGGAAGGGAGGGGGTTGATGGATACCCCTCTACACTGGGCATCACGCCAGCTTACTCTGCCTGTTCTCATGAAGGGCCCTTTGGGTACACTTGCTACAGTCCAGGTGAAAGACAGCTGTATGTAGGAACACACACAAACACACTCACACTGGTGCAGTCATCCTTACACACACACACACACACACACACACACACACACAGTCATGATTTGCAGTTTGTGCATAGGCAATGCCCAAATACAGTCATACAAAGATATGGGTTCATGACATAAAAAAACTCAAATTATGCATGTACAGATATACACACACACACACAAGCTTGCTAGCTCTCTCTCTCTCTCTCTCTCTCTCTCTCTCTCTCTCACACACACACACACACACACACACACACACACACACACACACACACACACACACACACACACACACACACACACACACACACACACACACACACACACACACACACACTCACAGGGCAGTGCATCAATTAGCACAGAAGCAGCCTCTGACCCTAAAGGATGAACAAGGAGGCTGAAAGGCTCACATGTGCACTGGCAGCCTCTAAATCCTTACGCAATCCAAGCCACAGAGGCAGGCTCCACGCATATGCACACATCGCCAGCCTGGGCCAAGTGCTATAATTGTACACCTAACAGAAACAACCCGCCATGCAGAATGGCCATATTCTGAGCGATCTCCACAGAGCTGACTGGGCACACATGCCCATATCAGTTAGCTGGCACCAGTCAGCCTGCCTCTATTTAAGGCCACCTATCCTTTACATAATTTACAGGAAGCAGAAGGCGAGAGTCACACTAATTCTACTTCCTTTTGATTCGATTTTCTCCTGTAATTTTAATGTTGTCCGCAAAACAGTTCCTGCACAAACACGCTTCTTTTAATAAGCAAGATACCAAGTGTGAATTGGGGTTAAACAAGCTTTATAATGTTTTGTTTACTTTTTTTTGTGAGCAGAGGTTCACAATATCGAATATACGAATAGAGGTACACAATATCGAATCTACCGCACCGTATTATCAACTCCGGTGAGAGACGGTAGCAAATTATGGAGAGAAATATTTGGCGGATAATGAAAGCCATGTGCTGGAACCTTAACCGATCTTCAGCAATAAAAAAGCAATTTGTGCGTTTGCCGTGTGTGTAATCTTGTAGGGGGAGCTTCCCCATGCATCAGCATTGCACATATTTAATCTGTTCTTATAACCTCTCTTCTCCAGAGATAATCGCCTATGAGCAAACAAATGTTGTGAATGATACTCATTAGCTGGGTTTCTCATATCTGCCACCTCCTCATTCTGTTTCATCATCTGTCCTTGACTCATTCGTCCCCTGTCAACTAATCAGATAGCCTTCTGCTAATTTGCCATGCCTTACCCTGTTTCAAGCACAGGACTTTAATTGCTTTTTGCATTGCATGACACTGGTGTATCAAGTATCGAATAAATATCTTCGGCTTTGATTTTGATGTCCATAAGCAAAAGCATTAAATGAAACATCAGGACACATCAAACCCAACATCTTCCTCTAGGGTGCTGTATACATTAATAGCGAAAGCACACCCTTGAGTCCAGAATTGTAACTTCACAAAAAGATTGGGTATATGTGTGCAAACCAGTCTGTGTGTGTGTGTGTGTGTGTGTGTGTGTGTGTGTGTGTGTGTGTGTATGTGTGTGTGTTTGTTTGTGTTTGTGTTTGTGTTCAGATCAACTATCGGTCCACAAGCTCTTTGGCTTCTGGCAGCCTGCGTTAAACTGGGGCTGCTTATAGCCTCCCAAAGTTCCAGGCCTGATTCAGAGCGTCCTGCCTCCTCTGATCCGTATCCTGTCTATCTGTCTGTCTGTCTGTCTGTCCGTCCCTCTGTGATTAAAGAGGCCAGATCACAGATCCTAGCACCTGTATCCTTGAGTGAATTATGCCTCAGGATGCTGGGGTGACTTACTCTGCTCTGTTTGCTTGGGGGGGACTCAGATATGATCCACTCTGGCAGCCATGGGTCTTTAAAAGCTCAGAAAGGCTATCCCTCTCTACACACACGCACACACACACGTACGTACACACACATCTATACAAATACACACACACACACGCAAACACACACAGGTTTCGGGAGGAAACTGCCTACTCCCAAAGCTCCCAAGATGATGAGCCTGTCACATGCACTCCCTCACATGGAGCTGAGGCTGTACAGAGTAGCTGAAGCTCCACAGCTTCCCGCACTGCCCTACTCATGCCGCTGCCGTCCAGAGGATAATAGAAGGCTAATTAATTTCTAAATCCAGCCTATTCTCACAAATGAACAACCTCTGAAATCTCATTTTTGAAGAATGCACAGATTGCACTAGGTTTTCAATTAAGACGCCTGAAAAAAAGGAGCCAACGTATTACAGTGCGCAAATTATCACGGTACATGCAGCGGATCAACTTTGTTTCATGCGCATTGGTTTCTGTCTGTCAGAGCTAATGAGTTCCAAAACGTTTTTTTGGGGGGGGTAAAATTAGCATTGGTTAATTGTGTGGAGAGTAGCTGTGCTTTAAAAAAAAAGCATGCGGTCCATGTGTTTTTCTCCTCAATTAACAATAACAAATTGTCAAGTGAAACCATTGTCAAATTACTTTTGAAAGGTGTCTGTGCGAGCTTAACAATGTCAGCAAGCCAGTGATCAGTGATCCACAAACAGAAAGAGAGAGAGAGAGAGAGAGAGAGAGAGAGTGGGAGTGAGAGAGAGAGTGTGTGAGAGAGAGAGAGAGAGAGAGATAAGCTCACAGAGGACCAGCCAGTCATGTTCCTTCAACTCTCTGTGTGATAATGCAAAATTATTTATTGCCTACAATACAATCTGCTGAATAGTGATGAATATGCTCTGAGGTTTACGTGCAGTGAAACCTCCTCACATTCCCCATGTTTACCTTAAGCAACCACATAAGGGGAGAGAGTGTGTGTCACTGTTTGTGTGCAGCTGAGGCGGGTGGCATTAAAGGAGAGGAAGTCTCATGCAGAGACAAAAATAAACGGAGCTGAAGCCTCACCACTGGAGGGAGCTCTACCCACAGCTCCCCTGAACTAACGACTGCACCAATCCAGGCAGATCTCTCCTCCTCACCTCCTCTCTGCCCACTTTGGCACACATGATAAAGGTCATCTGAAGCTGCAGTGAGGACCGCAGCTCACGCTAAACATTAACATGAATACCATGTTTACCATTTCATACCACCCCACCCCTCCCCCCACCATCTTTTCTAATCTGTCTCATTATACCGGTCAGTGTGGGTTTATTACAGGAACAACATCAGTAGTCTTAAAGACTAATAACTTTAGTCACCAATGCTCCTTATCTCTCCCACCATTAAGATTCAAAGACCCTACTCTCTTCCGCCTTCTGCATCTTTTTCAAAAAGTATCTTTCCCTTTTAGTCAACTCATCTTTTCCAATAAATTACTGACACTCCAAATTGTATCAATATCTGTGGGAAAAATACTCTATGTCAACTGCACTAACAAAAACATCGTCCAGAAACGAATCTCCTCCAATGGGTAGAGATGGTCTTTACTTATTTGTGAAAGATCTGAAACATCTGACCATTTTGACATGACATCATCCATTTCTGCAGTAATTGCATCTCATTAGGGGCCTTTGGCAACGTTTCCCCTCCATGTCCCATGTTTACACAAGGCTCTGGGCTCGCCCCACCCACCACACTCTCTTCAGCATGTTAACCCGCTCCTCAGCCTGTGCAGCTGTCTCATCGTCACAATTAACATAGCAGTGTTAACCTTCTCCTTGACATTGTTAGGCATACTCATACGTCCACTATCAGTCGGATCTTTCTTTTAAAGTTAGGGGGCTGACTCTTCGTGCTTGGATCTTCCCTCTGCGATCGGACTTCCCCTTTATCGCCTGTCACAATGCCCCCAGTGCTCTGCTTCACCCTCCACTCCTGACCTGAACGGACACGCCAACCTAACTTGACAAATATTTCCACATTCAAAACAGTATTTTAGTTTTAAAGTATTTTTTTTTCACCCGAGTGGTATCACTGACATCCCACTTGCCAATTTCCCAAGCCTAGGGAGCTCTAGCTCAATATCCTCATTGGGAATGAAAGGTGGGACATTAGAATCATTAATCTAGTTGTCGGGTAATACAGAGACATGAATTCCACTTACCCAAATGCCAATCACATCTAACTGACTGGCTAGCAACTCCTCCTTCAGGAAAACCACCACGGCTTAATTCATGTGTGATGCTGACACAATGTTTTCATGGCTGAGTCTCTCACCCACGTCCAATAACACATCCTTCACAGATACTCCAGCAACGGGGACGCACCTAACTATGAGACACTATCCCACCAACCTCCAAAGAGTAAGAAAGGCAACAAATCATAAGATCGAAAAATACAGAGAAAGGACAGAAAAAGTTCTTTCAAACTTCCCTCTCACCATGAACACACATCCACACACCACAATCCCAGCATGCACTGAGAAAGGAGAAGAGAAGAGAAGAGAAGAGAAGAGAAGAGAAGAGAAGAGAAGAGAAGAGAAGTGAAGAGAAGAGAAGAGAAGAGAGAGAACGATGTCCCTCAGATGATCAGCCTGGAGACTGTTTCAAGGTGGATGCCATTGATCCCTGTCCTCTATTTGATGCAACCTGCACCACTAATGTGTGTGTGTGTGTGTGTGTGTGTGTGTATTCCCTCTCTTTCTCTATGTCTCTCTCTAACACATTTCCTTATACCTTATATATATATATATATAGATATATATATACATATATATAACTGCAACCAAAGCCACAGTAATCCATGTTTTATAACATGCATTTATATCCATTTATATCTGTAACCGAGGGGGATGTACAATGTGGATAAGGGCTAGAGTGTGTGCTTGTCAGATGAAGGGGATTACAGTGACCTGGTGAGAGAGCAGGGCGACCAGGAGATGGAGGTTGGATATTTCAACCCTTCACAGCCTGCAAGGGGCCCCAGATGGGCCTTAAATAGGACCCATATGGAGGCAGGTGTCCTTGCTCGTCTGCTCATCTAAAAGCTCCAACTGCCACACTACCGTGGAACTAGGACAGATTCCGAGAACAGAGCGGAACGGTAATATATGCGTTTGGACATAAAGCCTATCTTCATGCTGCGCTGCGTCTGCTTGTACAGCAGCATTACACTGCAGTGGCTGTGTGGCGACAATCACTCCGACATCCACATCCTTACCACATCTGTATGCTGGTTACGGTTCTGTTCACCGGCAGTAACAAGGAAGGGGGGGGGACATATTCCTCTCCCCCCTATGTTTTTTTTTTTTTAATGAGCCGTTCTTTTCTCTTACAAATGTAGCAATTAAGTTCTCCTCCAGCCATCCATTCAATGCTGTTGATTAAGAATAATTGCTTAATGAGTCAGTATTCCACAGGAACAAGCATTTAAGTATCATTGAAGTTGAGATTTACAATTTTGCCTAATTAGCTCGCCCACATGAGTGCGTAGCACTGAGTCTGTGCGGACTGTAAGGCCATCTATCTAGCTGTGGGAATGGGAAACGCACCCTAAGGCCCTGGCCCAGCAACACCTAACTGCATCACTCGTCTGCAGACTGCGCTCGCAATAAGGAGGGCGAAGAGGGGGATGGGGGAGAGAAAGTTTTAAGAATATTTTCTTCTTTCTCATTTTTTAAGCAGAAAAAGACTTTGGGTCTCTCTCTCTCACTCTCTCTCTATCTCTCTATCTCTCTCTCTGTCTCCCTGTGCCTTTGTCACTTTCTTTCACCGTTATATTCTCTCCCTTTGTTACTCACTTTATTGGATTGTGGTAGAGTGGCCATCTTAACAACTCACATCTAATCAATTACTCGTAAGGCTGGCGTCTGAATGATTAATGTAAACGCTATTCATTTCTCACCTCTACTGAGAAAAAAGGCACTTGGGCTCAGTCTCTCTTTATATATATATAACTACATATACAGAGAGATAGATATATATATATAGAGAGAGAGAGATAAATGGAGTTACAGAGAGATAGACAGATAGATGGAGGGATAGATATAAATGCAGACAGAGCCACATCAGCAGCAGTGATGGTGAATGTGCTCACATCAGCTGAAGACCCCTTTCACTCTCTGCTGAGCTCAAGCAGGGCCTGGCTGTTACAAGCCTTAACTAAGCACTCCAGGAATAGACAATGCCCTGCAGGCTGCTTAATAATCCATCATGTTGGCTGTCAGTCACAAAGTTTTTAATTCAGCAACCAGACGGCCGACACCCCCTCACAACTCTAACAACCCCCTTCAGCCCACACTGCCCACGCCACCTCAGCACTCCCAGCCCTAACACCCAGTCACTGCCTGGCACCCCCCCCCAAACACACACCTTTATCCAGGCATTCTAAAGGGGATGAGAGAGGGTCACTTGGAAGGTTTTTGAGTGTCGTCAGGGACAGGGTAGTGTTGACAGGGAAACAAGATATTAACAATAGACCACACACAAACACTCAGAGAGGCCCTGCTGCCAGTCAGATTGTACCAAAGGGTTATGGAGTGACAATAAACTGATACAAGAATGAAGGAACTGAAGAGGAGTTATTTCAAAGACGGGAGGAATTACTAGCATTAGCAATAGCACATTTCCTCTTCTAATGGGAAAATGTCCCGTTTTCCCGACGTTTTCGATATTAAGCCAGGCGGGTAGGTGTGTAACTCAGAGTGTGAATTGCACTTGCTCCTGACTTCTACTGAAAGCACAGGGACCATCTATCAAATTAATGAGCCTGTTTCCAGTAAACTGTTAAGAGAGACATTTCCCTCAGCATCACTTTTGTATTTCTGAGTGTTTGACTAATGTATGACTTTTAATACTTTTAAAAAAAAACACAGGCCAGAATTCCTACGTCGCCTGAATTCACAATTCTTTGTCAGGTCATTCTTTGAGCACTGCGCTGAACTGAGGGCTTACAGCAGCTGCGCTCCAAATCCACATGCTTCAGTACCCCTATTTCGACAATGCGGCAGTCTGTGTTTGTCCTTTCCGCAGAATCTCTAAGTATTCTTGGACCATCAAAAATGACTCCAGTCTTCCAACCCCCCCCCGTCTTCAGGAACGTTTACACCACCCATTGGCAGGTCTTCCACCCACCCAATACAAAGATAAAAACACAAACAAACAAAAAATGACTTGGAGGGGAATGCAGACAGCTTTTTTTATGTCTAGCATTTACAGTTGATGCAAGAGCTTACAGCGGATTTCACAGCAGCGGAGCAGACAAAGCTCAGGTGTCACAGCAAAAACGCAGAGATACCTGCCCTCCAGCGCGATGTGTGTGGGAGTCAATGCTCACCTGACATTACCCGCATAACACCACTAATTTGTCTTTGTTTTTGTATTTTTTTGTTGTTGTTCTACCTCTACCTGTGCTGTGTAGCAGGGGAGTGGGGCACGGTAAGGTGAATCAACAGATATGAAAGGCAAAATATTGGCAAAGGCCTTTTCTGTGAAACGAACCTGTGGGGGCCTTTCGGGTAAATTAATGAAACAGATGGCGACTTCATTAATAACTCTAGGTTGCCATCACGTTGGCAGGGTGAGAGTGAGACCTCACATGTGCCTCGCGACACCACCCTCCGCCTTCTCCGCAGGAGTGATGGAAAGATCCGGAGCTCACAAAGGCTGACCCCATCCAGAGGAGGCTAATGCATCACCCCCATGGCATTCAGCCTAAAAGCAAAGAGGATTGGAGCATGGTGATGTACACTAAAAAAAAAAAAAAAAAAAGGAAACCTCTACCACGCAAAAGAGAAACATCTTAGTGGCTTGTCTGGCCTTCAGTGCTTTACCAGGCACTCAGTGTGTGGGCTGTGTGTGAGAAAGACATCTTCATCCTTAGAAAACCAACAGAACTTACAACTACTTGAAGTACAGCGCAGTGCAATTGAAAGTGGGAACCGGCATAGAAAACTTTACCCTCTACCTCTGTCCATGCCCAAACCGACACATTCACACATTTTGTGGACATATCCAACTGTTGTGATGTTGCAGAGAATTGTACTTAAGACAAATTATATTATAATAAACATTTGCATTCTGTGGGTAGATAATGAGGGCTCGATTGACCATAGAAAATAATTAATTTAAAAACCCCACCAGTCAGAGTTTACTCTCCTGCTGATTAATGGGATCAGACTGTTACAACACAACAAGCTGTTTGCCGGCAATCACCGCCAACGCTGATTGAGTAGATTGAATCCATTTTTTAATCAGGTAGATTTGAAAAGCGGCAATCAACATGTCGCCACGTTATAAACAGGGCAAATTTGGCTGTTTATTGTGCCTTTTTTAAAAGCAGACGGATGTTTCCTAATTAGCTGTGGGGAATGCAGATTTGGTGTGTGTGGGGAGGGGGGATTGGTAGGGACTGGATGGGTTGAAGGCAGTTGGAGGGGGTGCTTGAAGGGAATACAGTCTGCATTGATTAGAGGCAGACAGGCTGCAGAACAGAGAGAAACCCCTACCTGCATGCAGTCTCCCTCACACGATGCTGGTGGTCACTGCGCCATAGGAGAGGAGGATGAAAGGTGGAAAGAAAGAACAAAAAAAGAACAGAACAACAGGATAGAGATGAACATGGTGGACATGAAAATGGATGATGGGAGCAAACAAACAAATAAATAAAACACTGAGATGTTTAACCAAACAAACCGTGAGCACATAACAAACATGAAGGAAATGGGGGGAATAATGAGATGACTATGGATTAGTGACATCTTGGTATTGATGCATTTTCTATGGTGTGTGTGTGTGTGTGTGTGCGTTGTGGAGAGGGGGCAGTTTGTACAGTCTGTGGGTCGCTTCATTCCAAAAGGGCACCTGTGACACAGTGAATTACTGGATCATTAATTGCACTCTGCATCAATATGCATTGAACCACGAATCCAGTGAAATCGATCAAGCAGAGGCTGTTCAGTGTCCAGAATGCTTACTGGAAAAGAATGTAATGCTCCTGACACCTTCTGTCACCGAGCTGACATGAAGCAATTATGTGAGAGTCACAGGACAAGCTACTAACATTACATTACACTAAAAAAAAAGACAACTAAGTACCATCCTGTAACGTATGTGTATGTATGTATGTCTGCATGTGTGTATGAGAGATATAGTATGAGCGAGAAAGACAAACAGGGTGAAGAGAGAACAAAAGTGTGAAATGGGCCAGGTTTTTCAGGAGAACTGGGAGTCTGTGCGCCAACCAGTCACGGTGCACCACTAAGAGGGTACCGCCGGGAACCGATATAAATATCACGGCCTGAGGAGAAACCATGCCAAGTCATGGAGTGATCGCACGGGGACTTGGGCACGAACGCGCTAGAGAGCAACTGTACGACCGCTGATCAGAGCCAACTTTTAATTCGTGGGTGAGCACGCACTGCCACTGCCGCTGCGCATGACTTTAGTCCTCTCGTCAGATGGAATGTTCAAACAGCAATTCCATTAACCCCCACCCCCACACAAGTAAATATTTAATATCTGTGAATATGGCAAACAGGTTCTGGGGCTGTGAGATGATGCGACTTGGGGAAGGATCCTATCTTGCGTGAAAGAGTTTGCCCATTGCTTAAATATGTTTCAATAAAACGGAAGAGGAGGAAACAGCATACCTCTTTAAAAACTCAAGAGCCCAGCTTCATGATATGCCAAACCAGAAAATGGAAGGTTCTGGGTTATACGAGTCATATACATCGCCACTGATAACTCCTACTTGTGTATTTTTGAGAGGAACTTGTTGTGGTGCTCCCATAGCTGAACTGATAGTGCAAGGTGCTGAGAACACCAATGTCATGGGGTTTCGGACAAAGCGCCTGCCAAATGAGTAAATGTCAGTGTACTTCCCCATCATTGTTAGTGTGGCTTCGATTTGATGCCTCTTTGCTGGGCCACAAACACCACCACATTCTCTAGTAGTTTTATATGGAAACTTTAAGACTGTGAGCAAAACATTTAATCCCTAATGCAAATGCCATGGTAAATAAGGTCCTAAATGTAGCCTTATACGTACACACAATGCACTGTGCTGATAAAGCTGAACGTGTGGATCAGAGGAGGGTGATAAATGTCACTGGTTTTACTGCGACCATCTTTCAGGAAATTTGGCACCCATTGTGTGTACGTTGGGGATGTTCATTTACAAGTCCTGAACAGCTTGGTCCTCTAAAGAGGCTTTTTGCTAATGCTCAAGTTTGCGCTCACCACACACTGAGTCAAAAGAGATAAAAGTGCTCGTAAATCAAAGGGTGAGGTGCACGCACTGGCATTTCTTACTGTACGGATGGAATGTTTCCCACTTAAATCCCAACAATCTCTCTTTAAAGTATGACTGCATCAAGTGTTCTTGATTAAAGTGTAGAGATTGAGTGCATTGAAACTCAGTCTTTAGGGATGACTCGCAACATCAAAAATCTACTTTATTACTGGTCACAGGGTCAACAGG